>NC_056726.1:691808804-692108804 GCF_019279795.1 Protopterus annectens | reverse complement strand
CAGAAAAAAATTCCATAGCATGTTTTCTCAATCATATGCTATTACCACTATCCGCTTATACAATACTAATATATACCCTCCCGTTCTATATAATTTTATAACTTACTTCATTATATATCTTAAACTCTTTACAAATCTATGCAATACTAAAATCTCCCTTCCTGCATAATTTTATAACTTACTTCATTTCATATCTTGAACTCCTTGCAAGCATTTATTTACTGAAATGTAAGAACACTGACCTTCTTTACAATAAACAGAACAAATAAAGTCTGGCAAAGGCAAATTTGAGGTAAAGTTTGCCTCCCAGGCCAAGGACAACCACAAGGCATTCTTTAGCTATGTCTGCAACCTCAAAGCAATACACAATAGTGTGCAAAGCTTATTATAAATGGAACCATGTATACTGAGCCTGAAGATATAGCAAACCTACTGGCCGACAGTTTAGCTCCAACTTTACCCCCCCTCTCTTTCCCCCCATCAACCTTCCCTCAAGAAATACCATCAAATATAACTCTTCATGCTTTCATCAGGGAATAGGTCCTTAATACTCTCTCTAAGGCCAAGAGCACTGCATCAATGGGCCCAGACAATAATGCAGGATGTCTTCTAAATAGCATGAAACATGAGCTATCAGGCCTCCTGTAATTGCTATTTAACTGTAACCTCCAAACAGGTTTTATGCCTCATGAATGGAGAACAGCAACAGTCCTCCCTGTGCACAAAGGTGGGCCATCTACTGACCCCGGAAACTACAGAAGTCTCACTAGTTTCAATTGCAAAGCCATGAGAAGAATTATTATGGAAATGATTAGTAATGATGTAGCAAATTTCCAGACACTGGACCCAACCGAATATGGTTTCATCAAGAGCAAGTCATGCCTACTTAACCTGGTGGATTTCTTTGAGAAGGTCACCAAAGCAATGGATGAGGACAAAATGGTTCACACTGCCTACTTTGATCTGGGCAAGACATTTGACACAATACTCACTTGGGCATTGTTGACAAACTCATATGTTAGGTACAAACCCTTATGTCACCCAGTGGATAGCCAACTGGCTCCCAAACAGAACCCAGGAAGTTAGAATTGGGAAGTTCACCTCTATAAAGGGGCCAGTCACAAGTGGAGTCCCTCAGAGTCCTGGGGCCACTCCTTTTCAGCATTTACGTCTCCGAAGTCAAGGCCAATGTCAATGGTTTCTAGCTGACTAAATTTGCAGAAGATTGCAAATTAGGAGCTGTCATTGAAACCCACACTGGTACAAATGTTTAACAGGAAGGGCTGACACAGACAAACAACTGCTGTCATAACCATGGACTAAAACTAAATGTCAAGAAGTACATAACAGTATTCTTCAGGAAGTCATCCACCCCTGGTAACTGTCATATTGACAACACACCTCTTAGAGTTGGCCCAGTACTCAGGTACTTAGGGAAACACAGATAGACAACAAACTATCCTTTGACTGTCGTGTCTACAGTAGTGAGGAAATTATTCAATGTTGTGCAACTTATAAACAAAGTTATAGCATCTAGGTCCAATGAAGTCATTGTTCCACTGTATTCAGTATTCATCAGACCTATCATTGAGTACAATGTCCAGTTTGGCATGTACCTAACTAGGCATATCCAACAAATGGAACATCTGTAGAGGTTCTTCACTAAAAGAATACAGGGCATAAGTAAAATCTCCTATGCAGACTGCCTCAAGGCCCTATCCCTGCATTCACTTTCCTACAAGCTGTTGAGGGGAGATCTATGCCTGTCATACAGGGCATTGTCAGACCCCACTCTGGTGAACTACCTGCATATCTGCAAAACAAACAGCACCAGAATTACTAATTCTCAAGACTTAAACCTTAGCTGTGATATAAACAGGACCCTCTGGAGAGACAGGTATGTATCCCAGAGACTACCCAGTCTCTGGAATAGACTCCCCATCCATGTGAAGCAGAGTTTCTCACTAACCCAATTCAAGTGTAACTTAAAAAATTGGATGGGGAACAGGAAATTCATCCATAGTTTGGCACCTAATGGACACAGGCAGCCTGTAAATGGTTCATCTTCCAGGCCTCTGCTTATAAATGTTTCATGTCCAGAGCCCCTGCTTACACTTATCAGTGGTACCAGAACTTGTCATAGATTTGGGATGCATGGCTAGGCTTAAAAAGACCCTTGTGGTCTTTAGCCTAGTAAACACCTATGAACCTATAATGTTTCCCTTCTACTGTATCAATCCATTTACCTCCAGCAAGATTTTACAGCTACTAGAACGTACAAACTTATAATTGTTGATGTAAATAATTTAACACATATACAGCTCTTGTAATTATGTTTGTTTTTTTTCTAAGAAATGTTAACTGTTATTTTTCTGAGAACTTTCTTAAATTTACTTGTTAATATAAATGTACTGTGTAAGAGCCTTTCTTCACAGACCTCCACCGAAAATGAATTCTGTCCAGTTGGACTTTCAGTCAATAAAGAGAAAATAAAATAAAATAAAATAAATTACTGGCCATACTCCTGGAGGTTGAAGCACCACCAGTTTTAGTGAGAGTCCACAGAGGTGTCACAAAGCATATAAATAGTAAGCATTCCTGGCCTTTTGCTGCTTAGATGTTAATTATAGAAAGAAAGTTTTGAGACTGGCAAAGGGGAATGCAACAGCACTAACGATAGCTGACCATGCAGTAACAATTTTCCCTGGCTATAGTTCTGCCTTCTTTGCAAAATGGAAAGCCTTGTCACCCTACCCGAGATGAGGCAGAAAGCTTGGCTTTAATGTGGCATTGAGGTATCAGACTACATTGCTACTTATGAAAGGCACACAATTTTCCTTCCAAATTCCTGCAGATGTGGAGTTCTTTTTGCAGGAATGGGACACATCGAGAAAGAGATCATATGCTGATGATGTAAAAATCTCAGGGAGTGCATCTATGGACAAGAAAAAGCATAATAGATCTATGTCCTCCGCACCTGACAAATCCCACACTGACAAAAAAGGGAAGACTTCTTTAACCCACCAATCAAGTGTTTCTGAGACATAAATTAAATTTTCAGGGGAGCTGTAATTACATTTTCATTCATCTTTTGCAGAACACCCTAGAGATAGCAAAAGACATCTCATCTAACATGGATTCCCAGGATTTTGACGTGTTGCTGGAAGATATTCAAAAAAACTGAGTCAACATGACTTTGCTCCAGTCAGGCTGAGAGAGACAAACATCAGCAAAGGGTGAAATATGGACAAAACTGGGCAAGTTGAATTCAGCATAGCTTGTACCTTCTTTTATGATATGCATTGTTTGCTGTGTATATGATTTTACATGTAAAGATGCGATTCAGGAAAAAAAAAACATTAAACTGTTCTAGCAAGAAACTGGGATATTAGTTAAATGTAGTAATGTACCTTGGCTGAAATACAAAGTGATTATGTTTTAACTTGTCACTGTTTCCATGCAGCATCATGAGATCAGCACTTCTCCAAGGTAACATGATTTATTTTTCTTTCCCTTGGAGCTATGGATATATATTATTTCACTCCTTTTCTCGGTGGTGGAATTTATGGCCTGATGTTTTCTTCTTTTGTTCATTTTTTTTATCATTTACAGCTTCATTTTACTTCCATTCTAACTGGTTTGATGCGGACTGGGTGGTTTCTATGAAGACTTCTTAAAAGAAAATATACCCTTAGTTCATGGAATACCAGATTTGTTTTTATTAACATTATCTTTTTTATTTAATTATTTTATAAACTGGGTTTTGCCATAATGTGCCAGTCCTCATTTGTTTGTTACTAAATTGTTATATTCTTTAGATCTGATTAATGATTCTACTGGGCATTTGTCATAGAAATTTTTAATACATTACTACATTGGTGAAACATTTACACTTGCTGTTCTATGTTTTTGTAACAGCAATGTTTAGTGTCTGTATCTTTTTTGTATATTTCAAAGTAGTGCAACACAAGCTTCTTCCTGTTACGATTTGTTTTACACTTATTCTTTTATTTGATGTGTGGATTGTATTAGTTTGTAGTATATCACTGAATGGGATAACAAGTTTCTTCATTGCTACATTGAACATTCGAGGGTTAAATGTGCACTCAAAAATGAAAGGCACTTGTTAGTTGTTACTGAAAAATAAATATAGTCTGGTGTTTCTACAAGAAACAAAACTTAAACATCAATACTGAAATTGCAAAAGTTTTGGAAGGGATGATCATTTACAACTCAGCCAAATCAGCTAAAAGGAGTGTAGGCATTGTTATACATCCTGGGATACTTGGGGATATTAGGTCCTTGCAATTGTTGATACATACACAGGCAAATTAGTGTTAACCACCTTCATCGGACGTCATTCAGACACACACAATATTTACTAAGAATTTGCCTTATACATATCACAATGCCAAGTGAAAAATACTCCCGGAATTTTGGGTGGAGATTTTCACACTACCATACATCCAATGGTTGACAGGATACTGATAGGAACCAATTGTTCCTCTCCTCTCAGATTTATAGTGATTTCAACTACTTTAAAAGAGTTATTTATGGTAAATGTGTGGCATACTTTCAATACCATGGCCAAAATGCTTACCTGTTTTAGTAACTGTGGAAATAGTGAAAGCAGGCTGGACAGGATTTTGATGTCTGAAAATGTGTTTCTCCTCTTATGGGGTACACAGATTTTGCCTATTCCTTTCTCAGATCATTCTTTGGACATGATGGCTATCAATAATATGAATATACATTCTATGACATTTTATTGGAAACTCGACCCATTATGACAAGAATATGGATGTTACATTACATTTGAGACACTTGATCACATCTTATTGGAAGAGTAACACTGAAGCATATTTCATCTCAGCTATTCAGTGGTGGAGATAAAAACTAGATCTTACATGGTTATGCATACAAATAATAATTTGCATAATATGCAATCACAACTGAAGTTAAAACTGCTAGAAGAGAAGATGAACACTGCAGAACACGCTTATAAGCAGTCTGGCTATAGTAACAAATTAGTATTACTGCAATGGAACCAGGCCAGATGGGTGAGAGGTTGGCATAATGGTCAAGGTGTTCGCCTTACAGACATAAGGTGAAGGGTTTCATTCTCACATGGGATACTTGGCTAGGCTTAGAATGGTCCATAACTGCAGTTAGCTTAGTACTAATCTATGAATTCTATGAAGTCTGTAAATATAATGCATATATTTCATTAAAAATTGCACCAAAGTGGAAAAAATATCAACTCTTTTTCCTGGGCAAAGAGCGTAATGTCACCTAAGATATTAGGTTCATAGGTGAGTACTAGGCAATTAGTCTACAGAACATTACAAACCTAACAAAAAAATCCTATTCACAATTTTCCTCTAGCCTCAAGGAGATCAAGACAAGATAGAATGGGAGAGAATCTGAGGTGGTTCATGAAATTATCTAGGTTTACCTTGAAGGTGATAAGGGTACTACTCTGCATGACTTGGCTTGGAAGATTGTTGCAGAAGTGAGGGATATGTTGGGATATGAATCTACCATGCCATCATGTCTTATTTATCTGGTGATGAAGGTTTAGTTCCTTTAACCAGGTATTTGATGTACCATTAGTTCTATGAAGGAATAGGGGATCTAATAGGGTTGGATTTTTCATGGCACAAAAGGGTTTATATAGATCTCCAGACTCTGTAAGAGACTGAGTAGAGAGATAAGAATACACAGTTTCAGCTGATAACAAAGATTTTTGATGCCACTGATCTTTTTAGTTATGAATCTCTGAGGCCTCTCAAGTTGTATTGTAAGTTTAGATAACTACATGCTAAAAGGTGCATTGTATTCAATAATGGGTCTGATAAGATATGACTAAAGGGGCATGAAGACTTCTTTGGATCTGTGGGGATGCCTTCAGAAATTAGATTTTCATGGTGTAACCTTACTGCTTACTGCTGCTGAAATAACAAGTGTAAATTAATGTAGTTATCTAGTTTTTTTTTTTATGAATGTATAGCATCTATTGTTTTTTTGTACTCTTTGTATAAATTGTTCTTTTCTCTTGGAGCTTTTCTCCTCGGGCCTCTACTGAAAATGGATATATATCCAGTTAGACTAGCCCGATCAACAAATGTAAAATAAATAAATAGATGGCCCAGGAAAAAGGCTTTCTGAACTACTGTGGAGAGATGAGAGTTAAATGATAAGGAAATATTAACAAGAATACCCAGACCCCTTCCAACAGTGTCAGATTGGAGGGGTGCATCTCCTATATGATAAGTGAAACTCTTTTGTTTACCAAAATGAATTATGCTACATTTTTTTAACATTGAAGACCATTGTCCTTGAGCCAGTTGTTAACATGGTCTAAGCCATGTTGGAGAAATTATGACTCAGTTGAAGATCGAATAACAACAACTAATTAACAGTGATATGTAAACTTCGTTAACCATAGGCTAGAAGTGCTAGCCTGAAGGTCTGAGAAATATATGCCAAATAGGAGTCAGCCCAAAACTGATCTCTGTGGTACACCACTGGTAACTGCTCTGCTTTCAGAAATGGCACCTGCTACTTTGACTACATGGGTTCTGTCAGACAGCCAGTTGCTAACAATATCCGTTGCTCAATATAAGGCTTTGTATTCAGATTTACAAGTCTGTCAATAATGCTTGAATAAGGAATAGTGTCAAAGGCCTTGTATGCACCACATAACTACTATCCACACCGTCAGTTACTTTCTCAAAGAAATTAACGTGGTTAAAGAGGCAGGACCTTCCTTTGATAAACTAATGAATGTCCAGGGATGAGAGATTTTCAATGCTCAGATTAATAAAGTGTGAGATAATGCATTCTATAGCGGTACATATGAGGCTAATGAGACTAATGAATCTGTAGTAACCATGGTCTCTGGTTGAGCCACTCTTGTGTAATGGTACTACAGTAACCTTTTTTCCTAGATTCAGGAATGCAACCAGCGGAGAAACTTAGATTAAGAGTTTAAGTAGGGGTGCAGAAAGGACATATTTGGCACTGATAATCAGACAACCTGCTATGTTGTCAGGACACATGGATGAAGTATTCTTAGTTTTTAAATGAGCTGAGAGAACTTGTTCCATAGCAGTTAAGGAGGGTGGCTAGGATTGTGGACCCTGTGGGAGAGCTATAACTGAGGGTGGAGTAAAATTTGTACTAAATTTGTTTGCCAGGATATTATCAGTTTCCTTTAGCTCAGAGAGTGTAGTATTATTGTGGGTAAGCTATGAACATTGATGGGTATTAGTTCTTAACTTCCTGACATAGTTAAAGAAAAATTTGCAGGTACTTTTGGTTTAGTGGCTATATTAAGTTCATACTCAGTTTTGAGCTTCTTAATGATCCCCTTAACCTCTTTATTAGTTTGTTTAAGTATGCTCTTAAGTTAAGTATAATGAGACCTCTTAAAAGCATTAAGCAGTTTCTTTTCCTTGTTATATAATTTATTTATACAGGTATTCCACTATGGGGGGGGGGTGTTTTTAATCTTCTTATTATATTTGTTGTAGATAGGGACTGCCTTATCAGTTTTTAGCTTCTTAATGATCCCCTTAACCTCTTTATTAGTTTGTTTAAGTATGCTCTTAAGTTAAGTATAATGAGACCTCTTAAAAGCATTAAGCAGTTTCTTTTCCTTGTTATATAATTTATTTATACAGGTATTCCACTATGGGGGGGGGTGTTTTTAATCTTCTTATTATATTTGTTGTAGATAGGGACTGCCTTATCAGTGCAACTATTTAAGTGGGAGTAGAAGTCAGAGGCATAGGTAGCAGTTTTAGCAATAGGATACTTCAGAGGAAAATTAAGTCATCAAGTAACTGAAGAAGGTTTGCTTTTGAGAAGTCCCTAAACACAAAGCTATTCGAGCCATTGCAGGGTATGGAGAGAGTGACAGTGGTGGGATGAGTTTTTTGATTTGGTAGTGAATTTGCTGTTTTTATTGTAGCAGGATTCGAGTTTGGATTGTAGGCCTAGATGGAGATTAGTTAGTAGAGGAGCACCATACATAAAGGAGGGGAGAAGGTAAGACGAGGCAAGGGTTTTACTGGTGGAGGGGGTGAGATAGCGGTTGTGTCTGTACAGGAGTCCTAGTTTTTGGTGTTTTTTTTATGGTGGTTTGGATATGAGTGTCAAATTTTAGGTGTTCATCAATGATAACACCGAGCAGTTTAGAATTTGACACAATTTCAATGGAGACGTGGTTCTGGCTGAGTATAGAGAATGAGTTTTTGTTGATAGAGGTGTTTCCAGAAGGGCAAAAAATCATCAGTTTGGTTTTATTAGGGTTCAGGGCCAGTTGATTGTTTTGCATCCAGGTTTCTGTATTAGAGAAAGCTAATTGGGTTTTTAGAAGCAGGTCAGTGGGTGAGTAAGCTGATCAGATGATTATTGAATCATCTGCATATTGGATTAGTGATGAATCAGGGATGGTGTGGTCATAGTTACTGATAAATATATTGAAGAGTAGGGGACCTCAAACAGAACCCTGGGGCACACCTGTGGGGGTGTATAGGAAGGGAGAGGTTGAGGATTTCCATTGCATAGGTTGTTGTTGTTCAGAGAAGTAGCTAGAGAACCAGAATATGGTGGAGTCAGAGAGGCTGAGAGAGGAGAGTTGAGATAGGAATATGGGGTGGGAGTCAGTATCAAAAGCTTTGGATAGATCAAGGAACAGATATGAGTTTGCTAGAGTCACGTGCTTGGTTAATGGTCTCGAGGAAGGAAAGGAGGGCAGTCATGGTACTGTGGCCAGGGCAGAATCCATGTTGAGTGGGGGAGAATAGATTGTTGTGTGTTAGCTATGGCAATAGCTGTGATTGGATAACATTTTCCAGGATTTTAGAAAGAGGGGAAAGGATGGCGATAGGCCTGAAATTGGTGATGTAATTGTTTTTACCACCCTTATGTAGACAGATGATGTATGCATGTTGCTAGGTAGAAAGGACATAGGCTTCTTGGATGGATTGGTTTATTAAGATGAAGTTGGAAAAGGCAATGCTGTCTGCAGCTATTTTGATGAAAGCTGATGGTAGATTGTCAGGTGCATTGTGACAAGGCTTTAGTAAGTGGAAACTTTTTTTTTTATTGTACCTGTGGGGATGGGTTTTAGGCTAAAAGTGGAGTGAGGAGATTTGCAGTCAGAGGGGTGTGGGGGGCAGGTGGGGTTGGAGTTGGGGGTGTGTGTTGGGGAAAGAGGAGGATAGTTAAGCTACACAATCAACAAAGAAGGAGTTGAATTGGGTGGCAGTTTCAAGGTTGATAAGACTGGGATTGGGACAGGGGTTATCTTTATTTCCAGGGTGGAGGAGAGAGGAGATTGTGTCCCAGAATTTTCTAGGGTTGGTAGAGTACTTAGACTGAAGTCTGGCATAGTATGCTTTGCTGTCTGTGGGTATTAATTTTTATGGTGCTTCAGATTTGTTTGACTTCAAGTAGGGTGTCAGGTTTTTTGTTTCTTTGGTATTGCTTCCATGTTTTCTCTCTATGGAGCATGATTAGTTTAGCTTCCTTTGATAGCTAGGGAGGCTTTAGCTTTGCACATTTGGTTCTTAGAGGACCGTGGTTGTTGAGTAGGTTTAAGAAAGTTTCATTGAAGTAGCTGGTGGCAGTGTCAAGGGGTAGAGTTCTTATGGGGGTCCAGTCAATAAGTTTTAAACATTCAGAAAAAGTTTGAGGGTTGAAGTGGGAGAGGTTACAAGTTTGAAGTTATTGGTGTTGGTTTTGAAGAGGAGATGGGTGATGGTCAGCAAAGGCAGGTAGGTGGTCACTGAGAGGGTCTGGGAGGATTCCTGCAGTTGAAATGAGGTTAGGATAGGATGCTAAGATCCAGTAGATGATGGTGCCAGAGGTCCCATCCTTGTTGGGTCTGGTGGGAGAGTTTATGAGTTGGGTGAAGTTGAAGAGATTGATTGTCTGAGATGAGGTTTGAGAGTTTATATTGGCCCAATTAATGTTCATGTCACCTAGGATGTAGGTTTCATTTTTAATGGTAGAGGAAAGCCAGGAGAGGATATATTCTAGTATAGGGATATTATTGCCTGGGGGAATATAGAGGGCAACAATACATATGGATTTGTGATTATTGATTTTTAGTAGAGCTTTGGTAATTTCAGCTTTGGCAAAGTATGGGATATGATTGGAGTATGGGGTAACTGTATGGGTAGATGAGTAGATAATAACTACACCTCCACCTTTCTTGTTAAATCTGTCATTGTGAATCATTTGGTAGCCAGGTGGGAGTATTTCATTGTATTTTATGGAGGGTTTAAGCCAGATCTCTGAGATGGCTGCTATGTCAGGGTGATTGTTGTTGAGGCAGGCATAGAGGCTAGGGTTTTTATTTCGAAGGCTTTGAGCATTGAGTGTAGTGACAGAAATATATATGAGTGTTTGAGGGAGTGTGGGAGGGGAGTTTGCGGTTTGTGTGGTGGGAGTGGGTCCGGGATTGGGATGGATGTCACCGGAGAGTGAGAGGGAAATTTGGTGGAGAAAGACTAAGGTAATTTAATGTGGATGGAGAGTTTGAGCAGTGGAAGGGGGTGGAATTTTTGGCATGAGGTTAGAGGGATGAGTTAGATGAATGTAGGATGGGTAGGATTTTGTGTTTGAATAGCATGGTTGGGTTAGAAGAGTAGAGGTCATGTGTTATGGAGCTGAAAGATGGTGTGGAAGTAGGTTGAACAGTGGCTGTGGAATGTGAAGATGGGGCATGGCAGGGGTAAGTAAGTTGTGTAAGAAATGTAAGACAGGTGAGGAGAGGTTAGCAAGGCTGGTAGGTGTAGTAGGTGTGATAAGGTAGGAGGCATTGTTAAAGTTGGGTGTGGTCTATAAAATTTGAGTGTTTGTGGTGGGTGGGGTATTGTGTAATTGGATGTTAGGTAGCTTGGGAGGGGATTGTGGATGAATAAATGTGCAGTTAGTGGGGGTGAGTGGGAATTGGCAGGGCAGGTGAATGAAAAACTATAAATGAGTGCTTATAGCAATGTAGACAGCAGGTTTAGTCAACTGTTTGAGAAATGGTTAGAATAGTGGCAGTAAATTAATATTTGCAGTCCATATGGGCTCTATGTAGTGGTTTAAGAGTGACTGATTATTGGCTTGAATGTAGGACTGCTAGTGTGTTTGGTTCAGAGGGAAGCAGGAGAGTGGCTGTGGACTGTGACTGGGTGGGACGGCAGGCTTGTAGGAGGGGAGTTATGGAGTTCTGCTGCCACCTAGTGGTAAAATACTGGTAGAACAGGGGGCAGGAAAGGGAAATCGGGGTCCTTGTGAGTGTGCACACTAATGGGAATAGCTCAAATAGAATAGCACACACTTTAAACTGTAATAGTTAAGAAGCTGCTAGAGCTTACATGCACTGTTGGTGCAACTTACAGGGTATTCTTGAGATCCCTGGTCCTGGGCAGAAGGTGATGACACTGCAGAGCGTATTTCTGATGCGTCTTGGAAAAGAGGGGCTTGAAAATTAGACTGTGCAAGCTGAAATAGAAGGAGAAAAGAAGGTAGTTACTATCTACTTAAGCTACAGAGTTCGAAGTTGTAGGCAGCGGACCATAGGAAACAGTTATCAGCAAGGAAAGTAAATATTACAGTGCCAGGTACTAGACACTTAAGGACCTAAGTACACTTCTAGAAAAGCAGAGATACCCTTGTCACAAGCTTAGCAGTAGATTCTGTGAGGTACACTGCTATTATAAACCTATTTCAGCCACCTAGCCCACGCTAATTCAAATATTCTTAAAATGTAAACTCTTAAATGCAAGAAAGGAACTAGCCAATGCTAATTCAAACACATTTACAGTGTAAGCACCTTAAATGCAAGTTCGGATACATTTACAGTATAAGCTTTTTAAATGCAAGTTTAACAGTATAACTATTGCCTTGTAATACATGTTCTTGTTTCCAAAAGGCTAAAACTGTATTGGCATAGCTATTGGCACAGGATATGCCCATAGCTATACCTGCTTTTGCACATAGAGGGAGTCTTCAAACATAAAGACATTATTGTCCAACACTACGTCTATAAATAAACAGATCAAGTCAATCTGTTCAGTAGTGTAAGTACTATGCTGGCACAAAAAAAGTTTTTTTTTTCTGCTGACTCTATTTGCTGGGTGTTTAAGAGACCAAGTGTATTTCAGCCTGCTTTACATCCTATTTTGGAAGCCTTTTACAGGAAATGTGAGTCAGACTTGTTTGCTGCTTTTTCTATATGTAGTGGAACATGAAATCATTTCTATAATCTGACAAAGACTGAGAAGGAAGCCTTATTAGAGTTACATAATGACAATGATTTACTTACTAAATCTGCTGACAAGGGTGGGGCAGTTTTTGAGATGGATTACTTGTATTATAAGAATACTATGATTGATATGCTGGCTGATAGATCTGTATATGAACCAATTACTGAGGAACATATATTGTTACTGAAAAATGCATTATCATTAGTGTCACTGGAAAATTCTATGACTGCTCCTAATTTGCAATAATCTGCAAATTTGGTCAGCCAGAGGCCCTTGACATTGATATTGACATCACAAAAGTAGATGCCAAAAAGAAGCTGTCCCAGAACTGATTCCTGAGGAACTCTGCTTGTGACAGGCATCTTTGTAGAGTTGGACTCTACAAGCCTAACTTACTTTGTCCTGTCCATGAGCCAGCTTGCAATCAACTGTATGACATAACGGTTTATATCTAATATATTGAGTTTGTCAGCGGTGCCTGAGTCGGGTATTTTGTCAAATGCCTTAACCAGGTCAAGGTAGGAAGTGTGAACTATTTTGTCCTCATCCATTGCTTTGGTGACCTTCTCAAAGAAATCAGCTAGTAGGCATAACCTGCTCTTGATGAAACCAAACTGAGATGGGTCGAGTGTCTGGAGGTTTCCTATGTCATTATTGATCATTTCCCTGATAATTCTTTATATGGCTTTGCATATGAGACTAGCAAAACTTGTCGGTCTGTAGTTTCCAAAGTATATTGATATCTCACCTTTATGCAGAAGGATGCTAGCTGCTGTTCTTTGTTTGTGAGACATGAAGCCTGTTTGGAGGCCATGGTTAAATCGTGATTCCAGAGGTTCTGAGAGGTCATGTTTCATGCAATTTAAGAGGAAGCTTGGTACATTGTCTGGCCACATCAATGTTGTATTCCTGGCCTTAGAGAGAACACTGAGGACCTGTTCCCTAGTGATAGTAGGGGGAGTCATATTTGATGGCATATCTTGAGGGAAGGCAGAGGGGGGAGAGGGGTAAAGCAAGAACTGAATTTGTTTGCCAATAGGTCTGCTATATTTTCAGGCTCAATATAGGTGGCTCTATTAACAATGAGATCTGCACACAACTGTGTATTGCTTTTGATGTTGCAGACATAGCTAAGGAATGCCTAGTGGTTTTCTGTGGTCTTGGAGGCCAAATGTACCACAATTTAGATGTTATTTGTCCTCTGAGTTCTTTGTTTGGTTTGATGAGGGTGGGTCTATATTATATTTTTGAAAGTTTCCAACATCTATGGCCGACACCATATGAGTAATGTTTGAAATTTCGAAAATATAATAAAAAATAGAAATAAAAAACTATACTTACCTAAATGCTGTAGGCAGGGGGGCAAGCACCCCTGCAATCCCCACACCCCTGCTACTTAAATATTCCTACTCTGAGAGCACACTGCATTGAAGTAAAGGGAAAATATTCCCTTTGGCGATTTCCATGTTACGCGTGCGATGTTTCGACAATTCGACCAATCCGGTTCGCTCAATACAAGTTGGCCGTTTACAATTTTCGATCACGCGATATGAACCCAGTGAGGGTGCTGGGTGCTACACCTTCTTATTTTTGCCTTGATTTTCTTCCTTGTGTTATACAACCTATTGATGTGATTCCACCAGGTTGGCTTGTTTTTTGAGTTAGTCTTGTACTTATTTGATTTTGATTAAATCTGCTGACACAACAACAGAGACTTGGGCATTTATCAGCAGCTCTGTTAATTGATTTTCAAAAAAACATTTGATATCCTCCATTTGAAGTTTATATAGGCTGTTTTAAAGGTCATGAGCCTCCCAACGTATTTTATCCACCAGTTTTTCGAATGCATTAATACAAATGGCATGGCTTCTTGGAAAATCTAGCTAACTACAGGTACTACTCATCAAGGCTGCCTTTTTTTATACTGTTACTCATTCTGGCTGTCTATGCATTAGATGTGTTGCTTATGAATTCTCATAGGGAGGAAGCATTTAAGATAGGTAGCGATAATATGATTCTTTCCTCATTGGTAGATGATTGTATCATTTGGTTAAATAACCCATTGCACAGTATTCAACTATTAACTGATGCTCTGAAGGAATTTTCAGTGGTGCTGGGTCTCAGTTTGAATATGGGAAAAAAATTAGAATGTTTTCATTGATGCAGCAAGCTAATGTGAGATTCTATGTGCCACCTGTCCTCCCATTTGAGATAGTTACACACACAGTTTATTTGGGAATCATCATGGATATTGATCCCAAACTTACCCTTTAAGTAACATCAACAAAATATATCAATGTCTGAAAAAAAATGATTCTGCCATTCTTAAGCAGAGCACAACTTCTTAAAATGATGCTTATACTGAAAATTCTGATTATTCTGTGACATCTACTGCATTTAGTTACAAAAAATAAACTAGGCAAATGGCAAAAACAGTTATTTATCTTTCCATGGCAGGGAAAATATTCACATTAATAGAAAACATTCATAAATTGTCTTGCTCCAGTCATTGCTTACTGCAGGCTTCAAGGCATTCACATCTTTCAATATTTAGATGGTTGCCTTATCTTTGCAGACTTTTCTTCAATTTATCAAGATCCTTTTCAAACTGTCCAGAATTTTCTAATGAGTCAAGATTTTCAAATCGGCCTTCAGAAATGTTCCCTCACCCCTTACCACAGAATTGCTTTCCTGGAATATCTGTTAGATTCTCTACTAAGAGGAGCTTTCTTCCGCCAGAAAAAGTAGAGATGTTTCAGCATTTTTTCTGACTTTCTCCAATCAAAGTTATGCTTCCTCAGGGGCATTTCTTGGGATTTTGGGATACATGTAATTTGTCATTCTCATGCTTTCCCTGGCCAGACTCCACACAATGAACATACAATGGTAGCTCAGATTAGTCTGGAATCAACATTTACACCCTTTGCCCTTTCAATCCAAGTCCTGGGATTCTTTAGTGGATAGACCAGATCTCTTGCAGAGACCAGGTCTACCACTCTCCCTTCTGATCTCCATACAGTATGTAACTACAGATACATCAGATATGGAATGCTGTGCAATTTCTGTAGGGTCAACAGTGCAAGCTCTGTGAAATGCTTCAAACAGACAGAAGCACATTAATGTCAGAGGTATGTTAGTAGTGATCAATGCTTTGAAAGCCTTAAATCATCTCTGGTTCCCAGGACCCCTGCCAGTGTACAAAGACAACACCTACCCTTGTTACAGACTGGCTATGACTCAGTAGGCTTCATATACTCCATCAAAGCAGAACATTACAGACAAGTTCAGCAGGACCAGAACAAACACCCATGAGTGGAACCTGTACTGGAGCCTTCCAAGAGCTGATGCAACTATGAGAAACATTAAAAGTAGATCTACTTGTCTTATTTCAGAATAGTCAGTTAGAGAGCTTCTGCTCTAGGACTTCTTGCAAACAAGCCTGGAAGACAGATGCCTTCTCATTCCTATAGACAGGAATGCTTCTGTATGCATTTTCACCCTTTACACTAACATCTGTGGTTCTTCATATTTAGGAAGACCCTCCAAAACCTGCGTTGATTACTCCTTTTTGGCCCAGTCAACAGTGGTTCTCCCTTCTTTTCAATCTGGCTAAGGACAATTACGACAAGCTTCCCCACAGACTGGATATTCTCACACAATACAGGGGTTGTTTGGTAACCCCACCCAGAAAATGCTTCGGCTAACTGCCACAGCAATAGAATTTTAATACATTTAAGGCACCTTTTTTTTCAGAACACCCAGCAGTCACTAAAGAATACAAAAAAAAAAACTGCTGCTTGGAAATTAAATGTTTGCAAGTTGAAAATATTTTCTTGTTGGTGCCAGTCCAAAAACAAGGACACTATTTAAGCCTGGCTGCCTCTGGTTCTTGGTTGTTTGTGTGAGTTACTGTCCCCTTGCCTTTCTTATTCCTATGTCATGATATGCTGTTCAGCTGTTTCTGCTTGCCTGGCTTTTGATCTCCCATTTTTAACTATGTTCAATTTAAAAATGTTTTGATCAGGGTGTTGCATGTATGTCAACATGGGAAATAGGTAGCTCCTCCTTGGGATCTCAATTTTGTGTTTAAAATGCTAACTCTGTCTGAATTTGAACTGGCTTATCAGGCTGAACTGAGGTTCTTAACATGAAAGACTGTCTTTCCCATTGTTCTGACATTTGCTAGGAGAGTATTTGAGTTGTAAGCACTTAGGGTGAGTCAGCCTAATAACATTTTTGACAAGGATTATGTTTCTTTGAGAACTATCCTTTTATGCTGAAAGTGGTTTCAGAGTTTTCTTTAAACCAGACTAGTAATCCCCCCGTCTTCTTTCTTGAACCCAAGAATAAGGGAGAAAAGATTCTTCATGCTATGGATGTCCACTGGCAGCTCATACACTACTTAATCAAAACTTTAGCCTTCAGGAAAACCAATCAGTTATTTGTCTCCTACAAGAGAAGTTGAAAGAAAAACAATAATGTCAAAGCTGACCATTTTCAGGTGGTTGTCTCTTACTATTGCTTTTTGTTATACTCACCATAATAACCCACTATTAGGCAGGACTTCTACACTTTTTAATTACTTTGTCAGCTTGATTGTCAGATTTTATTTTGTTGTCCAGAGCATGCAGAAACTTCATATTACTTCAGTTTGTATTGGTCTCAGATGCGATTTTTAAGTTTACTTAAGTTTATGTTAGTAAACAGAGAAAAGCATGGCTTTTATTTTGTTCAGATTTAGTTGTAGATCAATGGCAGAGAGACATTACTGTATGCTGCTAAAGCCTTACTGAAAGTGTACATTCATTTCTTTAACAGGTAGGGCTATAAAAAGATGGTGGAGTTATCCATGTACTAGAGAAGACTATGTAGCAAAACTGCTGTATGAATATCATTGACAAAATACACTGAAACAGACCGGGTGATGTATGGACCATTGGGGGATGCTCACAGTGATAAGCTCTGACTTAGACGGAGCATTCATTTGTCCAGGCTATGAGATTGTCTGTAACAAGACAGGTAATTTATTTCAGTGAGAAATTTGCTACTGGTGCAATATGAAGTGTGTGTTGACCCTGAAATGTGGATTTTAAATAATTTTACAGTTTCCGTTGTGAGTCCAAGTTCACACTGTTGGGCAGGTAGTAAAGGGTGACTGACTGTGTCAGACTTCTTAGCTAGGGAAGAGGCATTGGTGATACTTTCATTATTTTGTTGGAAGTGTATGAGTGGATGTCAGTAATGTGGTTTCTGTACTGTACAAAGGTCTGCAACTGTATTGGTTTGGCATTAAAACAGTTGTGTTCTTGGAAACATTTTGACAGTTGCTTATGTATGTGCTTTTCTAGGACTTTTGATAATGGAGGATATATGGCTACAGCACAATAATTACAAAGTTCTGTAAAAGGGCATACACTATGGAGTGGCATAATAATAGATGATTTCTAATATGTAGGCATATAATGATCTGTAATGGAGTGGTTTATGTGGATTGACACTGAGCATACAGTCTCTTCATATACCAAACTAAGGTAAGCAGAAGCAGGTAAGAGATTGTCTGTAACAAGACAGTTAACTTATTTAAGTGAGAAATTAAGAAATCTCTGAAGTGGCTACCAGTGCAAGATGGAATGGGTGAAACAATCAAACTGGATTTGGGTGAGTGGGAAGTACTTAATGGTGAACCGCACCCACAGACACATCATCATGGTTTGGTGTTTCCTACATTTTAACACCACTCTGAGACTATTTACCTGGTTTTTAAATATTTTTATATGTAATTTCTGAGTCTGACTGCATGGGGTCTGGCATCTTGAAGTAATTCTGATTGTTTAGTCTGCTTCTAGGTATCTCAAAATGCAGTGCTCATTTGTAAAATCTCATACAGGCATCTTTCTTCCTAAAGCCCCTGTCACTGCATTGATTTCACAAGCATACATTGCTTTCTTTTAGTCAGTTTTAAGTAACATTTCCTGCTATTCAATGACTACTTAAAACACAAGCAGTGCAAATGCCACAAAACAGACTTTCAAAGTGCTTTTTACTGCTGCTTCTTTTTAGAATGGCTAAACTGCAGTTTTTGTGAAGCCTGGCTTGTACTGCTTTGACTCATCTCACATCCCCCTTCACCCCTAACTTCCCTAGCTGTCAAAGTGCTAAGGATAATTTGAGCTGTTTCCCTGCTGTGACTGACACCTCACAGCAGGAGACTGGCCTCATGTATTGTTGCCTTTTTCTAGCCTTTACTTTATGTATGAGTATGGGAAGGACCAGGAAGCTGTGACATGACAGCATGGGTGGGTTTTTAGGATAGTCATGGTGATGTCAGTTTAGAAAGGCAACTGGCCAGAAAGCTGCCTGCATTCAGTGGCCTTGATGACATCAATGAATTGGAGACTGCAGCAAGGGTGGGATCAAAGTTTTTTGAAAGTGAAACCACCACAGTACAGTAAGGTACTTTTCTATTTGAAAGAAACAGTCAATTTAAAATATTTCAAATGCTGTGTTGTTGTTTATTCATAGCAGGGAAAATAAATAGAGAGAAAAATGACAGAGAAGTTGAGCATTTAATAATAGAATCCCACTGTTGGAGGGTATTGAGGGAATTATTTTGAGATAGTGAGAGATGAAATAATGGGACATGTCATGCAGTAAGGTCTGGCCAGGAACAGGGCTTTCTTCTTTTTTCTACACTAGGACTAATGAGGCAAACTTAGGACAGGTGATAAATATTGATAGCAGCTTGTATAACTAGGTCCCAGAGAAGAGTGTGTTTATTTATTTATTTATTCATTCATTCATTTTTATGCATGTATGTATATATGTATGTATGAATGTATGCATGTATGTATCTATTATATTTCCCCAATGCCTTTTGATCATCTGCCCCCTCCTGACCAATCACTGCATTCATTTCTCATCACTAAGTGAAGGGTCATCATTCAGAGAGCCATTAGAAGTGGTTCATGATTTTTCTTTATGTAGCCCAATCTCCACATGCATGTGGCAAAGCAGCAGGGGAGGTGCAGTGGGCTGATCATAAGGGCTATCCCCTCACTTCTGAAGAGGTCATTCTCTTCAAATAGCTTTGCTCCTCTCCTGAAGTCCACTAGGGGAATCACACCCACCCAGTGTGCCCTGTGCACATAGCCCTCAACACCCTCAACACCCTCTCGAAGACACATGGGGGTCACTCACCTTTACTTCTTCTTCTCCTTATCTGGCTCCTCGACTGGTAGACCACTAATCAAACCCAGTCCCATAAGATGCAGTCATTGCTACATCTGCTATCCTCCAAAAAAGGAAGCCAATCTGGTGGTCCCCTGTCATAAACAAATTATACAACTGAAAGAAGAATATGTTGCGAAAAAGAGGAAAATCCCAGGATGCAAAAAACTCCCTTACCAGCTTCAGTAAGAAGCTGAGATCCCTTGTAAAATCCTCCAAAGCTAGTTACGAAAATAAAATTGCCAAAGATTCCAAAGACAACCACAAGGCATTCTATAGCTATGTCAAGAATCTAAATGGCAATGCTCAGATCTGCTCTGAGATACAACAGAATGGCATTAAATATACTGATCCCAAGGACATTGCCAATATCCTGGCAGATAAATTCAGTGCCAACTTCACCCCCCTGTCACCCCCTAAAGGGCCCATCTCAATACTGAAAGATTACCAAATTCCGGTAATCATGGCCACACAGGTAAAAACTGCACTCTCCAAATCAAAGATTACAGCATCCATGGGACCAGACAACATCCCAGACTGTGTATTACATGAACTACAAAATGAACTGGCACCTCACCTAAGTGTCTCATGTTTAATCATAGCCTCACCTCAGGCTTCGTGCCCACTGAGTGGCACACAGCTACAGTTATCCCACTCCACAAGGGGGGATCCACCTTGGATCCAGGGAGCTACCATCCCGTCAGTCTGACGAGCCTGATCTGCAAGGCCATGGAATGTATTATCATGGAACTTGTAAACAAAGACATTGGTAACCATCAAACACTGGACCCCACCCAGTTTGGGTTTGTGAAGGGCCAATCATGTGTCCTGAACCTGACTGACTTCTAATCAGTCTCCAGAGCTGTGGATGAAGGTAAGGTGGTCAACACAGCCTATCTGGACCTCACCAAGGCCTTTGACACCATCTCCCACTCTGGAATCATAGATAAACTTACTAAGCTGGGCTTAAATCACTACATCACTCGATGGGTTGCCAACTGGCTTACTGGCAGAACCCACACTGTAAAAGTAGCCGACTCCAAATCCAGCTCCAGACAAGTGACAAGTGGATTACCTCAGGGTTCAGTCCTGGGATCACTCTTGTTTGATATCTACTTCTCTGAAGTACAGGCCAACACTAAGGGACTCTGGCTAACAAGGTTTGCAGATGACTACACACTGGAAGCCATTATTAAATCTCCAAATGATGTGGATATCCTACAAAAGGGCCTTACAGAAACAGATGCTTGGTGCCAAAGCCATGGGCTCAAGCTCAATGCCAAGAAGTGTATAGTTATCCCCTTTGGGAAAAAAACATGTACCCAAGAATTACCACATAGGTCCAGTAAACTAAACAACGAAAGTGTAATAAGAAACTTAGGAATCCAGGTGGACAGTGGTCTCACCTTCAATAACCACATCATCACAACAGTCAGAAAATCCTTCTATGTGGCACACCTCATCACTAAGGGCTTTTCATCCAGAAAAAAAGAGGTAATTGTCCCACAGTACTCATCCCTCATTAGACCCATCATAGAGTACAATTCCCCATTTGGTATGTACCTCACACAAGACATCTGCAACAACTGGAAAGGCCACAGAAACACCTCACTAAAAGAATCACAGGCCTAAAGCAGATGCCCTATGCTGACAGACTAAAAAAACTCCAGCTATACTCTATTGCATATCGTCCTACTCAGAGGTGATCTCTGCTTAACATACAAGGCCATATCAAACCCAGAGCTGTTGGACATGCTACACTTAAAGAAATCCCAATCCATTAGAGCCACATGCTCCAGGGACCTAAACCTTGTCATCACAATGAACAAAACATGCTGGAGGGATAGGTTCCTGACCCAGCGACTCCTCATACTCTGGAATAGACTGCCCATACATTTCAGGCAGAGCACCTCCTGGGCCCTCTTCAAAAGGAACCTTGATGACTGGATGGGAAATAGGAAATTTACCCCGGGGATCACATCACTCGCCCTGCTAGACAGAGGTCCAGAGAAGTAAATATTGTGGGAGGAAATAGCCAGGGAATTGTTATGGCTAGCCTTGTACAGGCCCTAGGGCCGATAGCCTAGCGCCAACCTGTGAACCTATGAGAGTATGATGGAAGAATACAAAGAATTGGAAAAGTAAAGTGGACAGTATATATGTGTGACCAGTACTACTGTCTGGTACAGAAACCTGGGCCATAAAGGCAGAGCAGTTGAGAAAGCTTGAGCTGATGGAGATGAAGTGCCTGGGATGGGTGGCAGAATGCAGTCTGTAGGACAGATGAAGAAATGAGGACACCAGAGTAGAAGCCAAAATAGCTCCAATTGTAGAGAAGATCAAAGAGAACAGATTATGGTGTTACTGGCATGCCTGCAGAAAAGCAGAAGACAATGTAGTGAAAAAAAACTTCGGACAAACAAGAAGCAAGAGGAAACAAGGGAGTCCAGCAAAGAGGTGGCTGGATTGTGTGAGAAAAGACCTGTGACAGGTATGACTATAGAAGAAGGTAGGAGAGTGCTATTGTATAGAGATATGGCTACAGTTGACACAATACCCTGATCTCATGTAGAAAATGGGAAAATGGAGTTTGATGATGATGATGATGATGGTGATGATGACCACATAGTAGATATGTATTATCTACTATATGGCAGACATAGTGGTATGTATTCTGATAGACCTATGTCAACTATTTGGGCTATTGATATACAGAGCTACAGACAGGTCCATTGTCACTTACTTGCAGCTGATTCATGAGGATCTTTAGAAGCCTAACCATTCAATCCCATGAAGTTTTTAGTCCTTATGTTTTCAGTACAAATAACCCAGAGACAAGCAGAACATTTACATGCTGCCCCTCTCCATGAGGAACAATTGTGCTAAACCAGGGATGAATTTGTAGTTACCCATACATTCATCCAGATTACACTTGAATAGTATAAAAGAAGTACTTTGCTTTATGGGGAGAAGAATATTATTCCAAAGAAGCAATTTTGTCTGTGATATATATATCTATTTATTCTGCAAAAGTGATTGAGATCTCTTGAGGAAGTGCTTATGCCCCTATTGGACTTGTGAATGTGCAGTAGATCTGACAGGATATAGTCTGTTGATCCTTTGAACACAAGGCAGAGATCACTTCTCAGTAGCCTGCATGACACCAAGAAGAGAGACAAGGCTTTGGGATGGTCTTAGTTTTTAGGATTTAGGCCCTTCATTTCATATTAAGAAAGCTTTGTTGTCAGACTATAAGTATGCAGTGTTGCCCCACAGGCATGAACAACAGTGATTCAAGAACCTTTGTAGCTCATTGCTCATACATGTGGACCATAACTGTTTTGTATAATGTTATTCAAAGGTAACCTGGTAGTATTAATAGCTGATTGACTATTCTTTACTGTTGCCATTTGCTGAGTACTATATTAGGTATGGCTGCAATGTGAGGCTCGTTCATAGTTTCATAGATTCATAAGTAAGTACCAAGCTAGCTGCTCTTGCAAGTCATTTTAAATCTGGCTGATTTCCCTTTTGGTGCTTGAATTAACCTATCCCATTTGGTATTAGAATGGCTTTATCTATACCATTGTCACTTATTATATATAGTTATATTCTTCCTAGTGAGAATAACTTGGATCATACCATAGATTATTTGAGGGTACCGATGACTGGGATAAAGCCTTTGGGAGATGCCTTTGTCATTTAGTAGTACAGGGAGGAGTCTTGGGGTAAATTTTCTATTACCCATCCATAGATCTAAGTTGCACTTGAATATGGACAGGGATGAGCTTTGTTTTACATGGATGGGGAGTTTGTTCCAGAGCAGTGGTAAATTCTGCGAGATATACTTGTCTCCCCAAACCATTTTGTTGATGTTGCAGAAGAGATTTTGATTCACGGACTGAATATTCCTGATGCAATTTTCAACCAGGGATATCTTATTGGCAAATCCAGATATGTCCTGGAGCCATGGTTAATGACACCTATCAGAAACCTCCAGACCAAGACAGAGAATGGATGCAACTATGTCTTGCCACAAACCTGGGTATGCTGAAGATCCAATTCCATTGTCTGGAAGTATTTGGGGATGGGCTACTCTGCAGTATGACCCTGACACATGCAGCAAGATTATTTCAGTATAAGCTGTGTTGCATTTCATCACTGTAAACAAGCAGGTGAAGAAGAGCAGACACATTCAGGAGAAGGAAGTACCAGACCCTGCAGTAGAGGATGAGTGTGATGAGAAGACTGTGGTGGAGCCAGCTACAGATGAGGACCTTCAACCAGGTCATGTTATTCTATACATATATTCACCATACTGTGCATCAGACATAGACTAACCATGTAACGCAGTGCAGAGAGCAAAGCAGGGATATCTTCATATGCACAGCTGGGGAGGGACACAGTGTCCAATGTGTGGTGGGTGGGGAGCCTGTGGTTTTCTGAAATGGGGTGGATATACCATCTGGATTGTTGTGTGTGTGTCTGTGTGTGTGTGTGTGTGTGTGTGTGTGTGTGTGTGTGTGTGTGTGTGTGTGTGTGTGTGTGTGTGTGTGTGTGTGTGTGCGTGTGTGTGTGTGTGTGTGTGTGTGTGTGTGTGTGTGTGTGTGTGTGTGTGTGTGTGTATATATATATATATATATATATATATATATATATATATATATATATAGTATGTGTGTATGTGTGTGTGTGTGTGTGTTTGTGTGTGTGCACACGCGCATGCATGCAGTCAAAAACAACCTCAGCAGATGTTGCAGTTTTGCAATGAGCTCCTACAGATAGAACCAAGACACACACAGGAGATATTTATGCAGACTGTGCATTCCCTGTTCATGGAGGTACACTGTACTGGGTGGGTCACAGGCATTATCTAGACTATGCTGAGAGGAAGTACTACTCCATGAATGTGAATTCTTACCTCATACACAACTCAACTTGGTCTGAGCACATTGCCTTCATGGAAGTCCCTCCACATTGGATTGTGGAGTGAAAGTGGTGTCACTATTTGGGATCTTCCAGTTTCTTAGGAGTCCTAACCACCATAGACAGATACAGACCAGCTATGTGAAGTGCAGCTGCACCACTGTCTTTGTAGACAATTATACCTGGTTCTTGCAAATTCACATGCAACATATTCATGATATCACACATGTGGGATATGATGTCATCATGTACACCTCATAAAACAACTACTGCCTCAGCAAGGACTGTGATGTTTTAACCTGTCCCTATATGATGGCCTTACACATAGTCTGGGTCTCAGATATTGAGACAGCTTGCTCAAATGGGGGAGGCAGTGCCCATGGCATGCACTGACATCCATCTCTATCTTCCACATGCTCAGTAGAATGTGCAACTACCAAGGGTATTGACCCTTTCCTGGGTAGATCTGCCTGTGATTTGCTGTCCTTCTGTGTCTTCCTGTGTGCCTGTGGTGGGCTCCACAGTCATAGTGACTATTTCTGCTGAATGCGATGACAGAATAAATGCCACATTGCCCATCTGCAACACCAACATCATGCTGCTGGGCCAAGCTACACACTGGCTGGCATCTTAGTCAGATACAGGTTCAACTCTAACATTAGGCAGCAGTAGATCTACACTAGAGGAGCTGGGTGTAACATCATCTGTAAAGACACTAAAGGAAAGAGCCCAGAGCAAGTGAGAGCCATCACTATTATCTCAAGCCTTGTGAATGAATGAACAAACAAATGAATGAATGAATGAATGAACAAATACTATTTTATAAAGTGGTAGGACAGAATACTGGAAAACATACCTTCTGCTATTGGTCTCTATGTCTGAAGCCTTAATGCTCCTGTGAAAAGATTGGTTAATGCTTTTAATCTGTACCGCACCACAGTTACACATAATCTGTACTGCACAACACAGTTGCCCAGTAAGCAGATACTAGCTCCAGTAAAGACATAACCATACAAGACATCTCCACTGGATAGTCTGGGAAGCCAGCCTTACTCAGCTTCTATTTCCAGGAGTGCACTGTGGTATCTTGATGAGTTGGGACCCCACCCAGAAAGGTAAGGAACGCCTCTCTCCCTTATAATTGTGAGTTGTAATTTACAACATCCCACCAGGCATACTTACAAAAGGGCCAGTCTGATTTATAATGGCTAATCAGTTACCCACAATGGATACAGATGACCTGCATCAAAATCTCACTCTGCATGGTAGAACTTGCATTTTTATTGTCTGATATGTTTGGATTTCTTTGTGTAAAAGGAAAAGGAAACACATGAGAGGATAATGACATCATTACATGAAATATTCTGACCCTGTCAGTATCAGTGGAATGCTTGTGTGATAGAAGTATGTGGCCTTGATGAATTTGTGTAAACAATGTCACACATACACATACTGTATGGCCATTGACAGGTTTTACATCCTCCTTGTATTGACCCCCCCCCCAAAAAAAAATAAAAATAAACAATGAGCAAATGTGATCTGATGTCTTCACTTGACATCCACAGTTGCTGGCCTCCAACAGAAGTCCAGTGTTAATTACCATCAATGCTGCAACTGCCATTGGCTGTCCTTCCCTAGGCCAGTGATGGAGTATCAAAAGCTCCTGGCACAAAATAATTCAGTGCACTTCACATGAGCAACAAATGCAAAAGAATTGTCTTTGGTAAGTCGGGTGTTGGCGATCGCTGGAGTGTCACCCAAAATTTCATGGCATGTGTCACCTTTGACAAGCATGTCATAGGTTCACCATCACTGCCCTAGGCCATGGCTTTCATAGAATACAGGTATATCCAAAATTGATTATTCCGAATACGGCACAGCACATAGCAGGTACTTCCCTAAGTAAAAGTAAAAGGTGCATTTCTACAGCAGAGTATGTTGCACAACCACACAGACATCTTCATCAGGTCTATATGTGGCTTGCTGATGAAAGCGCACTGATTACAGTTTGTGTAGCAGGAATAAACAAACAAGTTGTATTCCACCAAGCATGTCACAGGCAAAGAACATAGTTGTAAACAGTAATAAAATGTCCCTACAGCATTGCTGTTCTACTGTGTTTAGTCATGCAGGAGTAATTTCCCTGAGATATTTAAGATAGCTAAGTGAATTGATGCTGATTTCTTGATTTATTTGTTGCATTTAACTGTATTTTTATCTGAAAAAGGGCATTGCCCATCACTGCTCTTGATGTTGGTTTGTTTGCCTTGAAATCGATTTTTAATTGCTGTGAGGCTGGTTGTTAAGATTACTTGTGATAGAATAACACTTGTAAAAATCTTTTTGTTTGCATGTTTTATATTAAGAAGACTGGGATTATCCATTAGGTGCTGGCTTGGCCTATCTGAGTTGGGAAACACATAGAAAGGCTCTGACTGTAGTTATTATATATGCCAGACAGCTTATTAGTCAGTTTAGTTTTCAGTGCCTGAACAAATCTGGCATATTTTGTGTGGAGCTGCTCATCATGCAGCAGCATTTAGCAATGCCCCATATAGATACCAATACCTAGAATGAAAAGTTTCAGCATAAAACTACCCCCAAGACTGTACCCATTAATTCAGTGAGTTTAGACCAATTACTCTGTGCACTGACATGCATCAAGTTTGTGTGTAGTCAAGCACTGCTCTTAAAGTTAGTATTATATAGCCTAGTCTGGTTTCTAATCCCATGAGTACTCTTAGAAGCCCTTTATAACTCCTCTTGCACCACATCCTTGTAGCTCACCAAATAAAGGGCCTGATATTATGGATATAAATCTTTCCAGCTTCTCTGCAGCCAATTTGATGGATATGGGTATCATGAGAAAATGCAGCAACTGTCTCATGTTCATTCACAGCCATTTAATCCTTAAAGCAACAGCTACAGTATGCTAAAGATGCATGTACACAATGCCACTGAAGGAAACACTGTTATGTACAAGCACACATAATGACAATCAGGTTGTCATATACACACCTGCTACACAAAGTACCTACCTCACACATAGACCAACTTATGCTAAAGCAAAAGCACTTAAATGCAATCATCCCAAACCACAAAAATCTCTCTGACATTGCACCTGCAAACACTAGGCCCATGAATACTAATAGCACTCAAGAGAAGTAACACCTAATAGTGCACATACAGTCACACCATGTGGACCCTCAGCTACAAAGCAAATAAGGCAAGTCAATGTGCTACTCAGGATTCTTAGTCATATGGGACTCCATTGTGCAACATACTAATGCACCACTCACCAGGCTGAACATAATTATCATTGCCTGTCAGGAACCAGGATTTGCCAAGTTACGCATGCATTCAACTCATTGCACCACAGGTACCAGTATGATCCAATCATAGTCCATGTAGGTATAAATGACCTGAGATGCGCCTTCCTAGACTATATGAAGAGAAACATTATGGAGCTCTCAGACTATGTGTCTCAGCCTGGTTTATGCTTAGCAATGAGCAATATTCTACAATCACCAAGGATGATGTCACAGTATGACAAAAGATAGCTGGTTTTAAACATTGCCTTAATTTCTGGTATCATTCTAAGGGGATACAATATTTATCAGCATTGCAGGATATTGTTAATTAATCACATTGCTTTTCCAAGAATGCTCTGCACTTATCCCCTCTAGACTTTTGAATACGGACTAAAACATTGCCCTTCTCATAGAGCCTTTTTTAGGCAATGTCAAATTGGCAAACCTTCTAACATAGCAAAATCAAGTCAAGGAAATTTATAAAGATGTTTCTGCTCAATGCCAAATGTTAAGACTAGAATCTCCACTGCCTCCAAGCTCATCTCTCCTTGGAGAATGCAGATATTTGAGTAGTTAGTGAGTCATACCCCGGGAGTCATGAAGCTTGCACCAGGTGCAGGCGTAGCGTCGGTGTTCTAACACCAAATATGGCCACCAACCGATTCAGGTACTAGCTGTTTCCAGGTGCACTACCTGCGTACGCTATGCCCGCACAACTCCTAAACCATGTATGCTAATTACCCCAAGTTCAGCAGTGTAGCATGCCAATGAAGGTATGTAGCGATTCAGGAAGTGGTGCAGGTGTACTGTAAGTATGCAGAAATGTAAACCTTAGAAAACGGTTTACATTTTTACAAACATAAAATCGGAGCCATGACAGCCGACCAGACACATGTATTATAATATTAATATATGCCAATGGCTAAATATATAGCCATTGGCATAAAAAAAATGTACAAAATATAAAATTAACATTTAATATATATATATATATATATATATATATATATATATATATATATATATGTAGTCACACTATCGCGACGTGGAAGCGCAGGGCAGCGGTGCGCAAAGGGGATTGCAAGGAATATATAAAAACATAGAATAAAATCGCAATGAAACACATATCACAATTTCCCCATAATAGTCAATGGCAGGCATGCTACACCATATTCATGGCGCAAGGGTTGCTAAGGGGCAGTGACAGTGTTATGCACAGTAGCTAGGAATTAGTAGGCAATGCCATGCAAATGAGAGGAGAAATAGTGAATAGCAGATTTCCCGCTGGTGTAAGCATGCCCCTCACAGCATAGTGTTATAACACTGAGGTGAGCCCTTGAAATAAAGATGACATCAAGAGACGGGTGTGTCGCCATTGCTGTAAGCACATTGGAGCATTGCTAAACCGGTCTATCCCTAGCTAGGCAAAGCTGCAGGATAGGGGTGTGTTGAATTGCCCATAGCTATGCTTAGCTGAGAGTACACAAGGTAACCGAGTATGCATGTGAATGGAGATGAAAACGCGTGTAAACCTGGTAAATGGGTATGCAAGTTGCACACTGCAGCCGAAACAGGAAGGATATAGGAAAGAAATAAGGAAATGCTGCAGCAGTGAAATTGGAGTACAAATGACTAATTAACACCTAGGATCCTAAAGCGGGCCATTGACAACCACTAACAAGGCTGCAAGAAGCTATCTGCAGAACAGGGAAGGGAATGGGCTGTACTGCAAAGAAAACAGCAAAGTGTCAAAGCAGAACAAAGGTGATATGCAGTATATCAGCTACAAGGCAAATTTCGCCATGACCGGGTAGGGAAAGTACAAAACAAGAAAGACGGCAGGTGGATGCATGCCTGATAATGGGAGGGGAATCCAAGTCTAAAAGTGAATTAAAGGGCAACAGATTAATCAAGGCAGGCAAGTAGATCTCCACAGTAAAGGCCCCACACTTGCAGTACTCATTGCAAAACCTATAATTAAGACACGCACCAGCTGGAATAGTTCATACACTCCCACTTACATCAGCAGCATCTATAGCACAATACTATAAAGTGTGAAAGCACCTCATACACATTTGTGTATTCCCATACACTCTGCACCAGTGGTGTATACAGATGGGGAACTTTTATTATGTACATGGTAGGGGCTGCTATAGCTTTGATCCACCAGCATGTAGTGGAGACTGAATGTGGTGTGGAGGATGATGCACATGACCACTGCAGGCACCAGAGGAGGAGGAGAGTGTTCAGACCCAGGGTAACCTACCAGGGCTATATGATCTGTAGATAGTAGAGCATTACAGGGTACACAGGGACACCCTACAGCAACTTGTGGAGCTGTGCCGGCCACACCTCAGAGCCAGAACAAACAGAGGGGAACCCATCCCAGTGGATACGATGGTATGTGTAAGCCTGAGAATACTAGCTACAGGTACCTTTCAAAGACCAACTGGGGATATCATGGATATTTCACAGGCATCAGCATCCAGGGTACTACATCAGTTCCTGGATGCCATGTTACCACATGCCAGTGAGCACATATACTTCCCCCGAATGCAGGAGGAGTTGGCCAGCAATATGTGTCTCTGCCACCGTGTGGCAGAATACCCGGAGGTATCGGGTGCAATAGACTGCACGCACATAGACATCAACTCACCACCCGGTGAGCAGGGAAGGTGCTACATAAACTGCAAGGGATACCCCTCCATCAACTGCCAGGTTGTGTGCAATGCCCAGGGCATCATCATGGATGTGTGTGCTGGCAGCCCTGGAAGCTATCACGACTCCCACATCAGGAATGCCTTACAGCTCTATTGGTTATTTGCCAGGAGGGGCATCCCAAATGGCCACCTGGTGGGGGATGCTGGCTATGCACTGGAACCGTGGATGATGACTCCAATCATAAATGCACACACACCCATGCAGGAACGCCATAATGAGGCACACACACAAACCAGAATCATCATGGAGCATGTGTTTGGGATGCTGAAATCATGGTTCCATTGCTTGGACATATCTGGTGGAGCCTTGCAGTACTCTCCAGGTACATGTGCCCACATCTTCATAGTGTGTGCCATGCTACACAATATGGTCCTGTGGAAACAGTTGCAGCAGCGACAGAATGGTGAAGGCCCTCACAGCCCATTGCCATTGCCAAGGGCCCCACAGGCACAGAGGTACTCAGACCATGAACACCCTGAGCTGGCCCCAGAGGGAAGATGGAGGTGTGCCCAGTATGCCCATACCTTGGCAAAGAGGGAACATATAGCACACACACTGACAGTGTAGGCACCTAGGGACTGACACCTTTCTCCACCTGCACACACAGTAAAAATAGATGGCACAAACACAAGACTACCTGTAAATTGTCATGTATAGGCAGTCTACTGTGTGCATCCAACATAGGCAGCCTTCAACTATTGCACACACAACAGCCACTGGCACAAGGTAAGTCAACACCTGAACAGTAAATTAAGCTATCAGCATATGCAGATACTGTATGTATAGATTCATAGGTAGGTACTTGGCCAACTGCCAGAGGCCATTCATAAGGCCAGACAAAATGTGTCAGCTTTTGCCACCCCATTGATTCATGTGGAGCAGAGCCAAAGGCGGGATCCCTGGGGTGCATCTAGTGTTCCCCACCCACCCTTCAAGGTTTCTCTTGCAGAGTGTTAGTGAGGGGCTATGTATAATGTAGTTAGGGATGTTGTTCCAAAGTATGGGGAGTGTCTGTGACAGGAAGCTGTCCCTCCAGCATCCTCCAGTTATTGTTGTGGCAAGGTCAGCTCACTACAGTGTGTGGCTCACTGTGACATGGATTCCCATAGGTGGAGCATATCCATCAAGCCTGAGTTCGACATGGCTGTGTTGGTCAGTGGAGATCATCTCTGGGTAAACGAGATGCCACTGAGTAAAGCAGAAGTTTATTCAGTCCGGCTGCATAGGCCATATGTTGGAGGCCAGTATTCCCCTTGGTGAGGTACATTCGTGGACCCCCCCAGCTGTTGGACGTGTCCTCTGAGGTACATCCCACATGGGTTATTATACCCTATGATGGGACTAATGAGTGATGAGTAAAGGGGCACTATAACCCCAGTGTGTCTAGATGGGAATCCTTTAGTAGTCAGATGGCCTACATAGAAGGATGTCCTAACTACTGTGGAGATATGATTGTCACAGGGGAGATCACTATCTACTTTAGTCCCCAGATACCCCATTAACTCGTCTGTATTACAGTGGCTGCCGCTCATGTGTTAATATTTGGGTGCCAATTCCACAATGGAATGACCATGCAGTTAGTGGCACTTGGCTGGAGGTCATGTCATTGGCACCCTGTGACGTTCTCTGTGAGGCCCCTTAAGGGATGTCTGTGTCAGCTGAACAATCAGTCATGGCTCCCAGTTTGCAGTCACTGCCAAACATGGTCTGCCGTAGTCCACCTGTGTTTGCCTGTACAGCTGAGACATATATGCCAAACATTAGGCCTCCCAGAACTGAGTCCAGTGGGACATCACTTGTGACTGTTCAAGAGTTGGACCTGGAGACTGCTAGTCATACCATGTGGGTTCTGTGTGTAAGCCCGTTGGCAACCCAACCTGTGATGTATGGGTGAATGTATAGGATGGTGTGTTTATCAATAATACCTGAGTGGGGCATGGTGTCAAAAGCTTTGGTGAGGTCCAGGTAGTATGTGTGAACCACCTTTTCTGTCATCTAACGTTTTGGTGTCTGTATGCAAGACATCAAACAGGTCCAGAAGGCATGAACTGCACTCAACCAAGCTGACTTGGGTTGGGTCACGTGTTCGAAGCTTACCAATGTCATTGTTAATGAGTGCCATGAGGATGTGAACCATACCATTGTGGACCAGGCTAGTTACCATGGTCAGTTGTGATTTCACCATGATGGAGTGGAATAACCGTTGTCACATGCCATTGTATGGGCATGTAGCCTGTGGAGAGGCTGAGGTAGGAATGCTTGATTAGGTGGGGGCACGTTGTCTTGTAAAGTTTGCAAGATGCAGTCTGGGTCAACATCTGCCTCCATTGATGCTGTGTTCTGCTGTTAGAGAGGGCCATTTCCACCTGTGTGTCTCTGATGGTTGGGATACAGTACCTTTCGGGTAGTGTTGTGGGCTCTTTAGGGGGTGAAGTATGCACCGAATGTATCTGCAAGGATGTTAGCAATATCAGTAGTTTCAACATATTTTGTGCTATAGTTCCCTGGCACAGTGCAAATCTGTGTGTCACCACATAGATCCTTGACATAGCCAAAGAAGCTTTGTGGTTATCTTTCGAATCCTTGATATTCTCCTGCTGATGTTAGCCTTGGATGATGTCATGAGGGACCTACGTACCATACTAATAGTGGTCACAGATGTCTGCCCTTTGTAGGATTTGCTGTGTGTCTGGAGCACTATCATATGTCTGCAGTATAGCCTGTTTATTGCAGATGTCCACCAGACAGGTGTCCTTGTCTAGGAGGAGTGAGTCTTGGTTTACCAGTGATGGCACGAGCCATACATCCATGTAGGTGCTTATAGACTGCATTAGTAAATCTGTCTGTATCTTGAGCAATTTTTCCCCTTAGCGTGGGGGCTGTGAAACCCCCCACCTCTGTTACTAGTAGTATAAATTTAGCTGTAGGAAAGGTATACACTGTGGTATCCATGGGTGGGGGAGATGTTAGGGTGTGAAAACAGTGAATAGTTCATTGTCAGATGTTTCCAGTGACCAGTTAACCTCCACTGTTGTGCACCTGTTGACCCTGTTGGTGATGACCACATCTAGTAGTTTCCACCCCACATTAGGGAGGTTACTATCTGATGCCGGGCATATGAAGTGATACATTCCAGGAAGCGCTGGTCCTGGAAGTGAGTACCGGAGTACATTTCCCAGTTAATGGTATGGTAGCTGACATTGACCAATGCCAGGGTGTGCATTAGGACTGTCGTGTTCTCCACTGTCTCCAGGTAGGTTTAGTGGAGGTCCTGAATCATGGAGGGTGAGCCATAGCAGGCCACATTCCACATTGCAGCTGCACATGGATGATCATAGAAGTTTCATGCTGCCCCACTAACCTGGAGGTGTAGGTATCCCTGATGAATATGGATAGAGCCCCTCCATGTCTGTCAGTCCATGTTCTGTGGCTGAAATGTGTGGTACAGGTTGTAGTCTGGTAGAGCTGGTGTGCCCTCAGAAGCCTTAAGACAGATGTCAGTTAATGCACAGATGTTGATGTTGTCCATCCTGAGGAGTGCTGTGAGTGCATGCATGTTGTGATCACAACCCCTGGTGTTGAGTAGCATAAACTTCACTGAATCTGCTATTGTGCTGTTTACGGAGCTGGTATTCATCTTCGAGACTCTCCTAAATAAGGCACCATGGGGGCGCTAATAGCCTTGGCCAGTATTCCAAAGTATAAGGCTGACACATAAGCCGGTATGGTATCATTGCATGCATGTTCCCCATCTGTGCTTGTTTTTCATCTCCCCTGTAGGTAACCTAGTGGTAAACAATATAAAGCCTTAAACTTATACAAGTCTTCTAGCTTCCAAGATAGGGTTTTGGAGTGACTAATTATCAGTGTTCTGTATGTTCTTGCTGTACTCAACTGTTTCCTGACTACATGGTGAGTTCACACTGTATATTGTGATCTGAAGGTCTGTTTATTCACATATTATGGCTGTGATGGCCTGCACATTAGAGGTTCACAGATAGCCTACTATCTATCTGCACAAGGGCAATTAGAAGCATAGCAATAGTGTGTTGACCTTCCCTGCACCATTGATGAAGTAACTGAGCCTCTGTCAAGCATAGCCAATGAAGCAACTCCAGGCAGAGTTGCTGGAAGCTGTTGAAGACTGGGGTTGTGGAGGGTGATAGGGGCACTTAGTCATCTAAAGAGGGCATGTTAATGTGGCAATTCAACACCATTCAATTCCTCCAACAGGTCTTGCAGCTATCAAACTGGACAGGCTCCCCCACCCCCTGGCTGTATGGTTCTGGGACACATGATCCCAGGGGTGTATAGTCTGTTACCCATTCACACAACAAGGTTTCCCTTGAAATGTGTCAATGAGGGGCTATGCCTAATGTAGTTAGAAATGTAATGTATTGTCTCACAGTACATTTGTTATATGTTGTTATTTCAAGAGTAAGTGAAGCTCAGTGAGTTTGGTGGCTCCCGCCCTTTGCTTAGCCTAGCTTACACACAGAAATCATCTAAATAGGAAATAGGCAGAAGCAACGTTAATGTCAACAGTGTAATGGTTACAGCATCCATATAGTATCTGTGCATTCAAGGTTACAATCCCGATAAAGGCAAGGATGTTTATCATGTGCAAAAGTATACCTTAACCACAGCTTGCATATATAGGTAGCAATCGTCTGTATAATAAACATTTGTATCACCCATATAAACCCATGTGTGCAGGAGAGTACAGTCAACAGAGAATGTAATATCATGTCAGCACATAGTGAGATGTTACATCACTGACAGGTATATATCCAGAGTAGTTAACGGATGTGGCCGTGTTTGCGCACACAAGTTATACGTTACAACATTTGTTTAACTGTGTTAAACCACTGCTATAATGGCACACAAACACTTTTAAACATTCTTACAACTGCTTAAATGAGCCTTATTCTGCAATAAAAAACATTTGTAAAGCATTGCAAGTGTCGAACCCTGGACTATGCACACTATAGTCATGGGATGTACCACTAAGCCTTCCGAGGTGTACACATGTTTCATGGTCCGGAGACTACACCTTATACCATATGCATTTCACTGTAATGATCACAAATGGGACAGTGACTTTGTGCACATATGTACATACATTGTAATGTACTGTAGTTTGTGAACCAACACATTCCAGTCTACAGATGTATTACTGTTACAAACTAATATGAAATATAAATTTATATATATATATATATATATATATATATATATATATATATATATATGTCAGTGATGTCTGCACATATATATATATATATATATATATATATATATATATATATATATAGATATGCAGTTACATCAATAGCCATATATATATAAGCATCTATGAACACATTTCATGACACAGAAGCACTCCAAAGGAATTGGAGTGTACACAAAATACATGCAGCTCTGGTATTATAACAATTAATATTAACCTAATTCACCATAGAAGGGCTGGTTGTTGTGTATGTGAAGATTGGGGTGGGGGAGGAATGATGGGTAATGCAATCATGTATCAAAGAGGGCCTGGGTGGGATGTTCAATAAGTGAACTGGAGGGGCATACATGGAGTACTGAGACAATATAAAAATGACACAAAGCAAGAACCTTACTCATTCATAAAACACCGTCATGTCACATTGCAACACCTACGTTCACAAACATATGAACATTTACATGTATCAGACATATGTACACCAACTGACTGTCACATTTGTTTTCAGTAGTGAGGAATGTCTGTAGTACAATCTATATTCTAAACACCTTAACATTCGTGCATATCTCAGATGCCTTAGTGGTAAGGTCAGTGACTGTGTTGTTCATGGTCCCGAGTTCAAGAACTGCAAGGGCTGTTAGGTTATTTTGAGGGCCAGAATAAGGACTTTTGGATGCAGGTGGATTAAAGCACTCTTAAGCAGTTGTAAGTGGGTTTCCACATGTATACGCAATGGTACATGGCGCTGAAACACGGTAAACGGAGAAGCGCTTTACACGTTTGACCTTAGCATAACGTCGCGCAGACCACAAGCAAACCTGCTCACAACCGCGTAAATGTGTGTTATTCACACTTTCCCTACCAGTGCCTACACTGAGAGGTAAAATAATAACACCTTCCAGGAGTAGAACTTGCAACCATGTACTCCATCCTCAGAGTAACCTAACAGTAAGCTACCTGGAATGTACCTATCCCAGTTGTGCATGCAGAGACAGGTTAAAACACAAAAGGGAGGAATGTGTTGAAATAGGACAACCAACCATGTACCCAATTAAAGGTGTATATATATATATATATATATATATATATATATATATATATATATATATATATATATATATATATGTATATGGAGAGAGAGACATGTCGATATATACTGTTCTACATATATATGTAGATATATAGATAGGTTAAAAACATCTACATATCTATGGAGGTACAGATAAACATATGCAATAATGTGTATATCTATATACATATACACACACACACAACTCACACACACACCACACACACACACACACACACACACACACAAACACACACATATATATATATATATATATATATATATATATATATATATATATATATATATATATATATATAAACATGCAAAATTTTAGTTTATTGTCTATTTCTATTCCTAGCAATTTGGTGTGTTCAGTTGGGTATATAGTGGTGTTGTCTTTTGCTGTAATGTTCAAGTGAGAGTTGTTTTGAGTATGTTTGTGGGTTGGAAGATGAGTAGTTTAGTTTTGTTTGGGTTGAGTATTAATTGGGCATTGGATAACCAAGTTTCAACAGAGGAAAAGGTTTCCTGTGTGACTTTTTGCAGTTTAGGTAGGGACTGGGCTGAGCAGATGATGGTTGAGTTATCTGCGTATTGCATGAGTGTGCCATGTTTGGTGGCAGAGGCTAGATTATTGGTGAAAACAGAGAAGAGTAGGGGTCCAAGGATGGATCCTTGGGGAACCCCTATGGAGACAGGTAGTTGGGGAGATATGTCATTCTGCTATGCAATGGATTGTTGGCGGTCAGACAGGTAACTCTGAAACCAGTTGGTGACTGATTGAGAAAAGGATAGGTTATTGAGGACAGAGATATGTTGTTTGTGTGGGACCATGTCAAATGCTTTAGATAAGTCTAGGAAAGTAGCAGGGGAGAGATAGCCATTGTTTTTATGCTGAAGGATAGTGTTAGTAAAGAGTAAGGCAGTGGTGGTGCTATGGTTTGGTCGGAAACCATGCTGAGTATTGGAAACGAGGTTGTTAGTAAGAAGGTAGTCTGAGACCTGAGAGTGTATGCTTCTCTCTAGTATTTTGGAGAGTGGAGAGAGAATAGCTATGGGGGTAATTGGTTAGTTCTGTGGAGGGTCCGCCTTTGTGGAGGGGAATTATATGTGATACTTTCCACAGTGTGGGAACATAACTTTCTGACAGAGATCGGTTAATCAAGATGGATACTGGATAGGCCAGAGCATCAACTATGATTTGTAGGTATTCACTTGGGAGGTTGTCTGCTGCTAATTTGGTGTGCTTAAGTTTAGTTAAGAGTTTTTTTTATGCTGGAGGTAGGTACAGGAGAAAAATAGAAGGCAGTGAGGAGATTAATAGTTGAAGGTGTGGGTTGGAGGGGAGGGGGGTTGTGTTGTTTAGCTAGTGATAGTATGGTTTGTGTGAAGTGTATGTTGAATGAGGTAGCAATAGTTTCTGAGGAATGAGGGATGTTAGGAGGAGGGGTACTGACTTTACCTAGGTGGAGGATGGAGTTTATGGAGGACCAGAATTGTTTGGGCTGTGTTTTGAGGAGTCTAGGGCTGACTGGTAGTATTGGAGTTTGTCCTGTTTTATTAGCTTTTTGACTCTATTGCGTAGTTCTAGTAATTTCTGTCCAGTTGAGGGGGTTTTGGTTTTGCGTCAGTGCTCTCAGGCTTTAGCCCTGTTTTTCATTTCTGATTTAGTAGTTTTTTGTAGCCATGGGGAGGGTTGTGCTTTGGTTCTGGAAAGTCTTATGGGGGCATGGTAATTAAGGATGCTCAGGAAGGTAGTATTAAAAAATTCAACTGCGTCATCAAGACTGAGATACTTTAGAGGATGCCAATTACATTCTTTGAGGGATGAGATGAATGTGAATGAGTTAAAGTTTAGTTTTTTTACATATTTGATGGTAGATGACATATCCACCTCTCTACAATCGTTTGCAAGCAATAACAGATATGCATGTGTACATGTTATGCAAATGTGTAGTGACCGTTGTTACAGGGTTGGGCCAAATGGCTATTTGCACACCTACATAGAGTGGATATTGAGAATACAGACACACTGGTTGAACTACCAGGTTTGTGTAGCCCAACCTCTCAATGCCAACCTAACAGCCGCCTGCACATACTGTATGTAAGGTAGTGCAGAGAAACAGGTTGCATATCATCTTTAACTCCAGTGTAACAACTGCAGTAGGAGTGTAAGATGTAGGAGACAGCTGCCCATGTGTAATAGTCGCATCATAGGTGATGGCTCACACTTTCTGATTATATCCTGATCATGTTGATAGTGGCATCAGAGCCTATTGATACATGACTCTGTTTGGAGAGTGGGTGTCTGTGCTCAATAGAGCTCATGGTCCTGGTGGATATGTGAGTATATACCCAGAGAAGGAAACAGACCTGTAGACACTTGCATCAATTGTAATCAAATAACAGGATGAGATGTGCTCCTCAGAGGAGGATTGCTGTTAAAGGTAGCTACAATGTTTCCGTAATAGCCAGTGTCGTCATGTCCATAACACAAATATTTACATGTGAGCATCACTGTCTAAAACATCTTCATAGGCAATCCGTAAGTTAAATACAGTAGTTGGTACTTGTAGTACTGACTGCTCATAGAGGCATGTCCACTAGTCAGCTACTGGTGTTTCCTAATGTCAGCTTTGTGTATGTGGCCATCCTGGGGGAATGTAACCTCTATGCCATGTACACTGCCAGACTAACCTAACACCACACCCTACACATTGTCTGGGATGCAGCTAGAGGGGTAAGCTGGAAGGCAGTCCAGTCTACAGCCATGACTGGACTGGACAGTCATGAAGTGTAGGTTAACACATGCAGCTCATCAACACAACCAATACATACCCTTACCAGAACACAGTAAGGACACCCCCAAACACTACCGTAAATCACACACACATTCACAGGCATGTCTAAGTATCTGGCCAAACAAGTGACCCCCCCCAAGAAGGAAGAGACAGATACTAAAATACACAAACTGTATGACATAGTTTGCATAATTGTGCCACACCTCTGAACACATGACTAGAAACATGCCCAACAGTACTCATTTGTGAATGCAAACTCTAGCACTATGTTACACACTGATCAATACGAGGGCATACATACTGTCAGCTGCCTGCCTGCCATGATTAGCCACATACTCATACACTCAGACCACCTTTTGAACTATACACATGGCTCTGGCATATTCCATGCTGTTCTGCAGGACCTGTGATGCAGTAGCCTGGACTGCATGGAAACACATGTAGGAATTGTCAGGTCTTGTAGCCCATGCAGGTGTGTCCCAAGGCCTGGGTAGCATTCTGCCTTTGGCCAGAATGATACTGCAGTATAGGGACAAAAGGATTGTATTCCACAATTGTCTAGTGTAGTGGTGCATGTCACAGGGTATCCAGTATCTGTCGTCCTGGGATAACATGGTTGATTGACCATGATGCTTTGCCAAACAGGGCCTGCACCTGTCACCCCTGGGAATCTGGATACAGCTTAGGGCTCATGCTTCCCCTATAGTGCCTTCATAATGCACGGTTCGGGTGGGGGTCCGCTGCTGTTATAGGGATAGTCAAGCAATAAACTGCGGGTCTCGCTACACAATGATACATGTCAGAAACACTATACGGACACACATATGTCAATCCCTAACATGGAGAACATATCTGTGTAGTGGCTGGGACATGTTTCAATGCTCCGGAGAGCAGACATGCATGACCATGTTATAACACATACCTCACCTTTTGCCCATTTTCCTTTATTGGAACACATGGGCCACAGGTGTGTCCATATTCCTGAAGGATATGTACACCCCCACGCTAATTGCATTTGCATAACATCAGATGCATTATGCTGAGCAACTACCTTTGTGCCACAGTGGAATTCAAAATGCACCTTGAGACAGATCTACCACCAGGCCGTGGACTTCCCAACTGTCATAATGTGCTCTAATGGAGAAGAGTAGGTCTGAGACAGAACCATAATATTGGCTACTCTCAACTATTCCATTATGAACTGGGAAGACTCCTCATGTATCAACACCTGCACTCAATGCATGTTGGATTCCATTGACCCCACTGACCTGGATCACAGTAGTCACACAAACAGGGCTACAAGTATGCTACACATAGTTAGTCTCCAATGCCAATGTTATGTTTTCTAAGAGCAGAGTGGTGAGTGCCAGGGCACCCATGCAGATGGACAATGCATGTGCAAATGCTGAATCCTACACAAATTAACCTTAAGCAGTCACATAAGTGCAGTGATTGTGCCATTGAAACAGAACCAGGAGTCAACCCAACATAAACAAGAAGGCAAACTGGTGGTACCATGCTTTATACTGTACCACAGAATGTAGTAACTGTTGCAAGAGTGAACACACATTAGTGTAGGTGATCCCTGGTCAGCCTCAGTAAGATCCAGATACACCATATAAAACCACGCACAGCTACTGTGAAACCAATCAGCCACATATTATGAGGTCAAGCACAGAGCATTTTATAGCTGTGTCATTAATCGTAATGGCAACGACAAGACCTGCCGTGCTGCACAGCACTATGACATGGAAATTACTGCATCTACAGAAATAGCACCCATTCATCCAGACAGGGTCTCAGAGAATTTAAACCCTCTCCCACCTCCCCCCACCCCCAACAGGTACACTTAGTAATATATCCATGTACACTACAGGGCCCCTGTACTAACGGCTAAGCTGGCACAAGCTGCACTCTCTAAAGCCATACATGTAGCTTTCATGGGACCTGTCAACATCCCAGGGTGTATCCTACACAAATGTAAAAACATTCAGCTATCCACATACACATCATGTTCAATCATAGCTCCAGGTCAGGCTGTGTACACACTGAATGGTGCACAGCAATAGTTATCACACCCCACAAAGGGAGAGACACCATTGATAATGGGACTCCCTTACCTCCAGTGGGTGCATCAGCCAGGTTAAACTTACAAAGTGTAGAAGTAATTCTATCAATATTGTATATGTAAGGAAGAAGCACACATCACAGTTTTTGTTCAGTAACATCCAACTTCCCCTGCATTTGTTGAAAATTGTATATTATTGCCATTTATTATTCTCACACATTTTAATGAGGATGACACAAAATGCCTTACAAACTGAATGTTTCAGATTACTACTCAGATAAGTGAAGAATGAACAACATACTGATATAAGACAGAACTGCATTTTTGCAAACAATAGTCATAAATATATTTAAACCTATATTTCTGGCTATTTGTGAAACATATTTAAGCTCTTAAGAGTACTTGCATATGTATTTGGTAACATTGTACAGGCCACTCCTAAATAGCCCTGCACGTCTTGGTCAGACTACCATTTGGATAATAGTAACATTACACAGTAGGATTGGACACCCTTTGTAAGGGCCTTAGAATAGCTGATAAAGAGTGGTTGGTGGCAGTCATAACTACCTTATAGTCTGGGCAGAAAAGGGCATAGCTAGTAAACCTGTGCCAGCCTTTCCAATGTGTGTGTGTGTGTGTGTGTGTGTGTGTGTGTGTTTGCATGTAAATCAAATGTCAAAGTGTGTGTATATCAGCTACTTGGGCAGGAGCTCAAAGCACTGGTTGGACAGAGAGGGTGCTGGAGGTTTTGGCATGACCACTCGGCTGAGATCTCAACTCTATAGCTGTGCCAGTGGGGAGTCTTATTGGGGATCAGGAGAGAGAGGGAGAAACTGGCCTCAGACTGACTGTGATCTCTGTGTGGTCTCAAGGGAAATTGCACTTTACTTTGTATGTACTTGTCATCTTCCCAATGTGTACATCCCCTAGCTGTTGCCAGTGGTAAAGATTGAGGCTCCTTGATTACTGAGCAAGTGTAGGGGCATCACACAATGATTTCTTTGAGTAATCCTTAATTAAATTTGTAGATGTTGAGTATACTTAAATGTAAAAGTTCATCTAAAACACTTTTATTGCTGTGATAATGCATTGTATGTCACATATGATGGTACTAATTTTATCTCTTGTTTCTCTCACTACAGCCCTTATTTCTTTTTTTTTATGTGTCATCAAAACATTTCTATGTCATCTATCTCTGACAAATCACAAAATTCTTTACAGCACAAGGAAGTAGACCAACCCCAGTGACTCATCCTGCTCCCACTCCAACAATTCCAGCACCAATGGCCAGCACATCTGAAACTGAACCTGGCAGCACTACCTCTGTTGCCCCTACACTACTTCCACCCTCACTTAGCACTAAATCGGCAGCTGGTGCTGTGGTACCCTCTTGGATTACTGACAGAGGTGATGATTTTTTCACCTGCCAGGAGATGCCAAGGTTGGTGTGTAGGGTCATGCGCAGCACCATTGGTGCATGCCTACACTGTATGGAGAGGTTGCTCTCCTTTATGGTCTATAGGAGAAGATGTTAAGCACTCCATCTGCCAGGGAAGTAAGGGGACAGTGATGACAGTCATGAAGGACAGGACTTGATTCTCACTGTCCCCATGTTTAATGGGTATGGAGATCTGTTGTCCCCTCCCTAACACCAATCGTGATTTCCCACAACCTGTCATGTCCCTCACCATCATGTTGTCTTTACTTGTTTGTCCTGTTTGTTTGCATCTGCTTCCTCACTTACACTAATTACATGACCCAGAAATACCTACATCCCTTACCCAGCAGTCTTCTCTTACTGCAGAAGAAAAAAAATAGGCACCTGTCTCACAAAAGAAATATTGTGCCTTACATAGCTCTCCATTGCACAGACATCTTCTTGACATACTTGATTTGGTTCAATTGGCTATACAACATGATTACATTGTTGTCACCCCTCTTTGTTGAGGTGACAGTCCAAATTCATCTAATATTCTATAGTGTATTTTCATGTTACACTGTTGAAGAAGTAGATAGCTATGGTTCTTTCCTACCTCCCTCCTACACATTCCTATATTGTTTCCCTTTGTTCTTCCCCCCTGCTTGCCCCCATTTCACCACTTTCTTATCTACCCCATTTGAACACATTTCATCTGGTCCAAAAAAAAAAATCACACACAACACACATAAGTTAAAGAAAAAGATATGGAGCCCTTCAGTTTTTTGACCATTCTTTTTGTGTAGAGTTTGGCATTGTTCACCAATGCTGAGTGACAGTGAACAGCTCTGCAGTGGAGCAGTTACCTCCATGCAATTCTGCTTAAACACTATGCGCTATGGTTACACACAGTGAATGTAGAATAAAGAATTATATCATTGCAGTATAAATACACATTTAAAACTATTAGATACACCTGGATTCAAATGCTATATCATCTGGGCTCCAAAAGAAATGTGTTAACACATTTTCACCTTGCTGCCATAGAGTCAGTTAAGTAGCAGGTGTGTTTCATATATTCAGTACTCAGAACTCACATAATTTTTATCAATATGGCTCACAGCTGCTCACCTCTTAACTATGTGCAAACAGGGAAAGCAGTATAAATGTGTATCTTGCATTTGCAAACACTTTGAAATTGATTGCTTAAACCAGCTACTCAGCAGTGTGCTACTGAAAGTTTACATTAGCATGTATGACTTATGTTTATTGTCCATGTAGTCATCATGTCATGAAAGTACACATAAAAACACAAACAAGGGGAAGGCACTTTTTTAAGAAAAGAACACATATTTACACTGCAGCCATCTGTTACCTCCCCCATTCACTGCAAACTTGGTCTCTCAGTATTTCTTTACAAATATATCAACTACAATACAAAATAAGTAAAAAATGCTTTCTTATATACCATGCACATCTTTATAATAACAATACACATTCCGATTTTCCAATAGTTTGTAAAGCTGTCTGTTAAAGTATACCTGCACATTGGAAACACAACAGTAAATAATACACATTGTACATTCCCCAATTTGGTCACATGCAGAACTTTAATATCTTGTCAGTTGTACATGGCTAGCGTTTTATTTCTGGCAAGCCTCTGAGTATCCAATGACAATGTCATCTACTATAAAGTGTCCTGCAGTGTTGCAAAAGTCATACTGGTGTTGTGGTGCTTGTGTATAGTACTGAGTTCTCTAGTCTGTATATTTAGATAGGTAGGGGTTCTGTTTTTGCTGCAGTCAACTGGTGTGTGTGTGTGTGTGTGTGTGTGTGTGTGTGTGTGTGTGTGTGTGTGTGTGTGTGTGTGTGTGTGTGTATGTGTGCGAGCGCGTGTGTCTGTGTGTGTGCATGTGTGCGTGTGTGCGTGTGTGTGTGTGTGTGTGTGTGTGTGTGTGTGTGTGTATGTGTGTGTGTGTGTGTGTGTGTGTGTGTGTGTGTGTGTGTGTGTGTGTGTGTGTGTGTGGATCCTGCAGTCACCATTACAGTCCAATGAAGTACCAATATTTTTACAGTTGGACATGCCTCCACATTCATTTCATGCAGACCTCCCACCATCTTCTCTCAAACATCCAGTGATGATGTAATCCAGTATAAAGTGTCCTGCAGCCTTGTAAAAGTCAAACTTGTGCTTTGGCAGTTGTGTAAAGTACTGAGTTCTCTAGTCCATGTACTTAGATAAGGGTTCTGTTCTCACTGCAGTCAACTAGTGTGTGTGTGTGTGTGTGTGTGTGTGTGTGTGTGTGTGTGTGTGTGTGTGTGTGTGTGTGTGTGTGTCTGTGTGTGTGTGTGTGTGTGTGTGTGTGTGTGTGTGTGTGTGCGTCTGTGCGTCTGTGCGTCTGTGCGTGTGTGTGTGTGTGTGTGTGTGTGCATGTTTGTGCACTTGCTTGACATTATTGAGGGTACTTTACATTAGCATGTCAGACACTGCTATTGCTATCTTCCTCTCACTAGACTCTGCTGATGCCATCAGCTGTAGCTGTCTCTCAAGCATGTTCTGTCAGTATCACATGCTAGGTTAACACCCCTAGAGTGAGTTACTCTTGTGCAGTTAGATTTGTGGATGTGCAGCATTTCCACCAGACCAGGGTCAGACACTGCCCTGTAGGCCAGGCAAAAGTCTAGCTGTGCTAGAATACTAAAGAAAAATGAAGATACACTGCCGCCATGTTTGTTAACAAAATGCTCATGTTCCCCAGAATTTTGTTGGTGTTTTTGCTTGTGGACGTTGTAAAGTACGTAGTTGTATTGGAAATATTTCTGGCAATCACATTAATGGTAAAATGTTTGTTTGTAGAGGTAGGTTTAGTTGTAACTCATGTGATGTAGTATACATTGTGGGATGTGGATGTCAAAGTATAAAGTGGTATGTTGGCCAAACTAAAAGAGCAGTGAAGGTTAGAATTATGGAACATTTGAGGGACATTTATAATGGTAACATGAGATGTCCAGTAGTGAGCATTTTGTTAATAAACATGGGGCAGTGTATCTTTGTGTTTTAGTATTCTAGCGCAGCCTGTTTTATCTAGAGGGGGTAATATTGTTAAAAAGTTAAATGAATTGGAAAGTAAATTCATTTTGCATTATAGGACTTTATTTCCTAGGGGTCTAATTCTTGAGGTAACTCTAGTGAATTAATAAGATTATTAAATTGTTATTAAATTATTTAATAATGTTTGAAATGTTAAGATGTTATTAAGGTTGTTTAAAAATGTTAGTTATTTCTTGTTAAGAATGTTTAAGATGTATAAAATATATTAACTTTATGTGTAAAGGTGGAAGGATGTTGTTTTTAGGAAATGTGATGGTGGCACTTTAAATAACCAAAATTAATTAGGAATTGAATTGAATTGTTAAACTTATTAGGGGTTTGAACCTGTGTATAAAAAGTGGATGCTTTGCACTGCATTTTATCCATTGAAGGTGAATGGCCGAGGTACCAGTGGTTTATTAAATGAGTTTAAATCTTCCTGCAGTGTGTTCCTGTTATATATGCACCATTTGCTTTATTCATTTTTATTATTAGTTGGCTTGAGTGATCTTTATCATGTCTTTGGATGGTGCAGATGCAGTTCCAGGAGTATTTTAACCCCCAGCAAATATTAATAAGTTTCTATTCACTGAATTTATCAAAGAATGAGAGGCGAAGCTGGCAGATCAGGATCTATGGTTGGCTACTGGTGAAATTGATTATAACTTTCAGTTTATCCAACTAGAGAGACTTATGGTTAAAGAACATAACCTTTACTTTGATACAAAATTGTTGGAGAAGTATCTGAGTATGAAGGTGACACCTAGAGGTCTGGGAATTGATAAATTGTCAGTATGGGATTTCACAGAGGATGAACATGACTTGGTGCAGGAGTGGAGGCAAGTGTCAATAGAATGCACATTAGGGTGGATTTGTGTGTTAGTTTAGGTTCATAGGTTCATAGGTAGGTACTAGGCTATCTGCCCAAGGGCATTTATAAGCCTAGCCAGAGTGTGTCAGCTTTCGCCACCCCATTGATTAATTAACTGAGCCTCTGTCAAGAAGAGCCAACGAAATGATCCCAGGGGTATATTTTCTGTTACCCATCCACTTGTCAAGGTTTCTCTTGAAGAGTGTTAGTGAGGGGCTCTGCCTAATGTAGTTAGGAATTTTGTTCCAAAGCATGGGGAGTCTCTGTGACAAGAATCTATCCCTCCAGCATGTTCTATTTATTGTTGTGGCGAGGTTTAGCTCACTAGAGCGAGTGGCTCGCAGTGACTTGGATTTCTTTAGGTGGAGCATGTCCATCAATTCTGAGTTGGACATGGCTTTGTAAGTCAGGCAGAGATCACCTCTGAGTAAACGATATGGCCACTGAGTACAGCTGGAGTTTTTCCAGTCGGGCTGCATAAGACATATGTTTGAGGCCAGTAATCCTCTTGGTGAGGTACTTTTGTGGTCTTTCCAGCTGTTAGAAGTGTCTTTTGAGGTACATCCTAAATGGGGCATTGTACTCTATAATGGGTCTGATGAGTGACAAGTAGAGGAGCACTATAACCTCTTTATTTCTAGATGCGAACCCTTTAGTAATTAGATGGGTTACATAGAAGGCTTTCCTAACTACTTTCTCAATATGATTGTCAAAGGAGAGATTACTATCTACCTGGGTCCCCAGATCTCTTATTACCTCTTCTGTATTAAGGGGGTTGCCACCTATGTGGTAATTTGTGGGTGTTTTGTTTTTCCAAAACAGGATGACTATGCATTTTTTGGCATTTAGCTTGAGACCATGACTTTGACACCAGGTGTCCGTCTCAGTAAGGCCTTTTTGGAGAATGTCCATGTCAGCCAGAGAGTCAATTACAGCTCCCAGTTTGCAGTTATTGGCGAACTTGGTTAGCCATAGTCCTCCTGTGTTTGCCTGTACTTCTGAGAAGTATATGTCGAATAGTAGGGGTCCCAGGACCGAGCCTTGTAGGACACCACTTGTGACTGGTTTAAAGGTGGACCTGGAGCCCACTATTCTTACCGTGTGAGTTCTGTCTGTAAGCCAGTTGGCAACCCATCTCATGACGTAGGGGCTTATGTTCAGGCTGGTGAGTTTTTCTATAATTCCCAAGTGGGGAATGGTGTCAAAAGCATTGACAAGGTCAAGATAGGCTGTGTAAACCACCTTCCCCTCATCTATGGCCTTGGTGACTGTCTTGAAGAAGTCAGCCAGGTTTAGTAGGCATGATCTGCCCTTAACAAAGCCAAACTGGGTCGGGTCAAGTGTCTGGAGGTTTCCAATGTCTTTGTTAATGAGTTCCATGATGATGCGCTCCATAGCCTTCCAGACCAGGCTAGTCAGGCTTATGGGGCAATAGTTACCAGGGTCAGTTGTGGCCCCTCCTTTGTGGAGTGGAATAATCATTGCTGTGCACCATTCTATGGGCACATAGCCTGTGGAGAGGCTAAAGTTGAACAGTGTGTTTAGGTGAGGGGTTAGTTCATTCTGTAGTTCGTGCAAGATGCAGCCTGGGACACCATCTGGCCCCATTGACGCTGGGCTTTTGGCTTTTGAAAGGGCTGTTTTCACCTGTGCATCTGTGATTTCTGGGACACTACACTTTTCCAGTATTGTTGGGGCCCTTTTGGGGGTGAGAGGGGGGTGAAGTTTGTACTAAATCTATCTGCCAGGATGTTGGCAATATCAGTAGGGTCAGTATATTTTGTGTTATTTTGCACTAGCTCAGAACATATCTGCGAGTTGCCACTTAGATTCTTAACATAGCTAAAGAAGGCTTTGTGGTTATCTTTCGAATTCTTGGCTATTTTTCTTTCAAAGTTAGCCTTGGGTGATTTTATGAGAGACCTTAGTTTCTTACTGATACTGATCAGGGATGTCTTTCCTTCTTGGGATTTGCTTTTTTTATGAACTAGTTTCCTCTTTCTATTGTATAACCTGTTTATGGCAGGGGTCCACCAGACTGGTTTGCTTCTCTTTGGGGAGTGAGCATTGGTTTTGCTAGGGATGGCACAATCCATGCATCCTTGTAGGTGCCCATAGAGTGCATTTGTAAAGGTTCCTGCATCTTGGACACTGTTATCCTTTAGTGTGGGGGCTGTGAAACTTACCACCTCTGTCTTAAGTAAGGTGACGTTTGCTATAGAAAAGTTTTTTACTGTGGTTTCCTCAGTTGGGGGTGGTGGTGTGGTGTGGACATCCAGCGTGATTAGTTTATGGTCTGATCTAACCAGTGATGGGTTGACCTCCGGTGCAGAACACCTGTTGCCCATGTTGGTGATGACCAGGTTCAATATGTTTACACCTCTGGTAGGGGAGTTTACCAGCTGATCCAGGGCATCTGAGTTGATAAATTCCAGGAAGCGCTGGACCTGGGAGTTTGTACTTGAGTAGTTTTCCCAGTTAATGGTAGGGTAATTGAAATTGCCCAATATCAGGGTGTTCGGTAGGACCTTCATGTTTTCCAGTGTCTCCAGAAAGACGGAGTGGTGATCCTGGGTCATGGAGGGTGATCTGTAGCAGGCCACAATTTGCATTGCAGATTTTCCGGATGTTAGTTGCACATGGATGATCTTAGAGGTATCATGCTGTGACACTAACCTGGAGGTGTAGGTATCCTTGATGAATATGGATACACCCCCTCCTTTTGTGTTTCATCCCGGTTCTGTGACCAAAATGTGTGGTATGAGTTGTAGCCCGGTAGTGCTGGGGTGCTCTGTGGAGCCTTGAACCAAGTTTAAGTTACTGCACAGATGTCGATGTTCTCCATACTGAGGAGTGCTTCGAGCATGTGTATTTTGAGATTTAAACTCCTGGCGTTGAGTAGCATAACCCTCTAAAGGAACAATAAAAGCAGTGAGAAGCTGCAGCAACAAATTGTTGAACTGCAGCAAAAACTGAGTGCTAATGTATCTGTGGAGGTCTCTCTGAAAAAAATGGGTGAAATTAAATTGAAAATGGAGGAATATGAGTTGGAGGTGATTGATAGGAAGAAAAAGAAACTCATCCATGACATTAATGACTTACGTAGTGGCGCAGTTTTTGGTTGGCAACGCAATTCACGTAAACGTGAAATAGAGGAAGTAGGAAGTATGATGGTCAGTCTGCAGCATTGCATGATTCTTCAGTGTCTTCTCTTGATATCACCTCCAAGAAAAGCATCTCTTTTGAGACTATTGAGGGAGAGATGCTATCAGATTCTTCTCACCAGCAAGAAGGCAAAGTAAATAATATTACTATTTGGGGGCAGTAGCAGGGAAAGGCCAGGAAAAGACATCCCAAGGGGAAGAAGGATCATTAAGATTGCTTGCTAGACCTGAGGATGACAAATGTGATGCTGCCTCAGTTGTTGATGCTAACTTGGGCTCTGGACTGGACTTTTATTGTTCACATGTACTTAACGTAAGTGCAAATGTTGTTTCATTTGAAAATTATAACACTTTAAAAGTGGTTAACTTGATAGATATGCAGCTGAATGATTCAGCAATACAACTGTTAGTGAAAGGCACTAAGTTTGTACCTGTTAAAGTGCCGACGTTGGCAGATGTGCTTTTGGAAGTGAAGAAATTTTGTAGAAAATTACATTTAACTGTTTATTATGACAAGAGAAGGAATGTTATTGATGTAAATTAAGTGAGTGGGTTATCTGAGGATGACCCACTCTTGAATGCTTCCTACCTAAACATCATGCTCCTACCTAACCTAAACACCCCCCCCCTACTCTTAGACCCATGACCTCTCTTTATAATAATGTAGGATCAATACACTATTCCTGAAACAGAACATCTGATTTCCTCTGGTAATGAAGTTATCCCCCTTTCTCAGTGGTATTCTGTATGGTACAAGTCTAATAAATTGTACTCTATATGCATCAACACCTCACAATGCTTAAATTACCTTTCTAATTCAATAAGTAACCCACATACTATTCTTTACTAGGAATGCTTTAATAATTCTAACTTAATCTTAAAAATAATCTTATCTTATATGTCCTATCTTTCCAAAGTTTCTCAAATGTCTGAAAATTGATTTTCATATTATATTTTCCTATCTAATATGTAACTATATTCTTCTGTAAGAAATGTTATGCAAGAATGCCTTTTGCTTATTATATTATCCTTTACTACTGTAATTTTCAACAATGTAACCTCTTTTGCCATGAATGTAACTACTTGTGGAGCTTTTCTCCCCGGGCATCCACTGAAAATGGGTTGTTCTGACCCAGTGGACTCTCCCGGTCAACAAATTCAAATAAATAAATAAATAATAATTTATGGTGATTTTTCACTTGAAGAAAGTTTTTTTTTTATACTGATGTTTGTGTAGAGGGTTTTACCACTAGTTATGGGAAACTGTTGTTGTCTCATTTATCTGTTGCTAGTAAGTTTATGCCACCTAAACTTTCCCCTACTGTGATTTTATTTGAACAGATGCTATTAAAAAGAACTGAAACATGATTTTTGAATGTTCACAAAAAATAAGTTGTATAACATTATGAAAAGTGAGTGGGGAAGTTTAAATGTATTAAGAGGAAAGTTGAATGGTTATGTGCTTAAAAAGGCAGATAAGAGGGTAACTGGGTTCTATTGACCAAACAAAAGTACAACAAAATGGAGCATGATTTGTTGGCAGTTAAAGAGGATTATGTAAAACTGAATTATAATCCAGTAGATGAATATAATGCACAATTGTTGGAAATTCTGGAAAGTGGTGAAAGGTTGGGCTTCCTTGCCAGAATGAATGTTAAGAAATGGCTTGTTAAAAAAACACACAACTCAATTTTTTATGTGTTGCCAAAGATACATAAGGATTTAGTGAACCCACCAGGGAGACCTATTATTTCAGGGGTGGGTTCAAACTTGCAGAATGCAGGTATTTTTTTGGATTCCTTGTTGAAAAATTATTTAAGTAAAGTACCTGCACATGTTAGTAATACTGAAGAATTGTGTAAGGAGGTCAGTCAAGTGGAATGGCAAGATTATTTTTATTGGGTGGTAGTAGATATTAATTCACTTTATACCAATATTCATCTTAAATGGGGTTTGGAAGCCATATGAGATATTATGGGTGATGGACCAAGAACTACTTTTGTGATAAGATTGCTTGAATTTTGCCTAACACATAATTATTTTAAGTTTGAAAATGAAGTGTTTTTGTTACAGAAGGGAACTGCTATGGGGGCTTCATATGCCCCTACTTATGCTATCTTGTATATGCGGTACTTTGAAAGAAGGTTCATGTGAATTTTTTTTAAAGTAATGTATTATTTAAATGGTTTATAGATTATCTTATTTTCTTGTGCAAGGGCAATGGTAGTGATTTTGACTAATTTTTAATGAGTTGAATATCAATGGCCATGCCTTAAAATCTTCTGTGGTGAAAGGTGAATCTTGTATACAGTTTCTTGATGTGGAACTTTATGTGGATATGAATAAGAAAATTCAGTATAAACTCTTTAGGACACATATTTCAGTAAATATCTTTTTGCATGCAGACAGTATGCATCCACCCACTTGTTAAAATTACTACCCTTGGGTGAATTTAAGTGGGTTATTCAAAATACCTCTGAGCAAAAGTATAAAGTGAAGTTTTTGATGGAAGCAAGGGAAAGACTTATGGAAAGGGGTTATAAGGAGTAACTTTTATGTCAATCTTTTGATGTGGCATTGGGAGAACGCCAAGGGATACAGGTGAGATGAAAGATAATTTTATTGTAAAAAGTTTTTCTGAGCCTGATTCTTTTGGGGGTAAGGAATTATTTTTTGTTTCTAAGTATTCTGGGTTTTCAGATTTAATGAAAAAAGCCATTTTGGATTTATGGTATATTATTTGTGAAGATGAATCTGTAGGAAATTTATTTCCCAGATTTGTTAAATTTTCTTATGGGTGTTATGCTAATTTAAAGGAATTATTAAACATGGCTTTAACTAATGTTCCCCAGAAGTCTGTTGGTGTTTTTGCTTATGGGCATTGTAAGGTATATAGTTGTATTAGAAATATTTCTGGCAATCACATTAATGGTAAAAGGTTTGTTTGTAGAGGGAGGTTTAGTTGTAACCAATGTGGTGTGGTTCACATTGTGGGATGTGGATGTCAAAATATAAAGTGGTATGTTGGTCAAACTAAAAGAGCAGTGAAGGTTAGAATTATGGAACATTTGAGGGACATTTATAATGGGAACATGAGAAGTCCAGTAGCTGAGCATTTTGTTAACAAACATGGGGGAAGTGTATCTTCTTTTTTCTTTAGTATTCTAGCACAGCCTGTTTTATCTAGAAGGGGTGATATTGTTAAAAAGTTGAATGAACTGGAAAGTAAATTAATTTTGAATTGTGGGATTTTATTTCCTAGGGGTCTAAATCTTGAAGTAAAGCTAGTGAATTAATAAGCTTATTAAATTGTTATTAAATTATTTAATAATGTTTGAAATGTTTAAGGTGTTCTTAAGGTTGTTTAAAAATGTTAGTTATTTCTTGTTAAGAATGTTTAAAATGTATAAAATATATTAACTTTATGTATAAAGGTGGAAGGATGTTGTTTTTAGGAAATGTGGTGGTGGCACTTTAAATAACCAAAATTAATTAGGAATTGAATTGAATTGTTAAACTTATTAGGGGTTTGAACCTGTGTATAAAAAGTGGTTGCTTTGCACTGCATTATATCATTGAAGGTGAATGGCCAAGGTACCAGTGGTTTATTAAATTAGTTTAAATGTTCCTGCAGTGTGTTCCTGTTATTTCTCCACCATTTGGTTTATTCGTTTTTATTATTAGTTGGTTGGAGTGGTCTTTATCATGGAAGAGGTTGATTGTCTAGGAAGAAGGGAAGGAGTTGCAAGTGTATGCATTTTTCAAGGACTTTTGAGACAGTGGACAGGATGGCTATAGGATGAAAGTTGGAGATTTCAATATTGTTTCCTCCTTTGGGGAGGGGAATGATGAACACTTTCTTCCAGAGGAGGGGTACATTGGATTCTTGCATTGAACGGTTGATTAGTATGGTGATGGGAAGAGCGATGCCATTGACAGCTAGCTTGAGAAAGTTAGATGGAAGGTTGTCTGGGGTACAAGAGCATGGTTTTAGTTTTAGTAGAAGTTTTTTTATGGTGTGTAGAGAAATGGGTTGTACAGTAAAGGGAATGGAGAGGAGTAGTGTTGATGTCAGTGAAACTAGAGCTGAAAGTGTGGGATGAGGGTGGAGTAGAAGTGGTATTGGAGAATGTTGTGATGAGCTTAGCTATTGAATCAATAAAGAAGTTGAATTGGGTAGCTAAGATGTGATCTGGAGAGTTAGGGTTAGGGCAGGGATTGTCTTTTTTGCCAGGAGAGAGAAGAGCAGCTATACTGTTCCAAACTTTTTTGGGGTCAGCTCTATGATTGTTTTGAAGCTTGGAGTAGTAGGACTTTTGGTCTGAAGTAATTTATTTTTTCACTTTATTACAAAGTTGCTTTTATTTAGTAAGGGTGTTAGGGGTTTTAGATTTTTGGTAATGCTTCCAAGATTTGTCTCAGAGATACATGAGTTTAATATGACAGACACAAAAATAACGCATTCAAATCATCACAATTCCTTCTCAATGCATTATATGATCAATTAATGCAATTAATAAAATGCAAAGTGTTCTTATATTTAATGCTAGCCTATTACATTAAACAAATTAGGCATATGGATAAATCAATAAATAAAAAAATCTCTTAAATAAAAACAGAGAAATCGCTTACATAAAAAAGTAATACACATAATCCATAATGTCTGAAAATACTTTATACTGTCTAAAAATAAATAAACAGTCTTTAAAACATGAATATCTATGAAGAAAAATACATAAAGGCATAAAAACATATGTAAATACTAATGAGACATATAAAAATACATGTATGGAGAATGTGTATAAAACAGAAATATCAAATATCAAATATATATATATATATATATATACATATATATATATATATATATATATATATATATATATATATATATATATATATATATATATATATATATATATATACATATATATATATATATATATATATATATATATATATATATATATATATGTATATATACATGGGTCCACTTTGTAATTTCGAAATACTGAAATCTCGAATTTCAGTATTCCAAAACCACAAAACTGAAAACCCAACCACAACTCACAAACTCGAAAACACACAACCGCGAAATTCAAAACCCCGTACTCATGCTACACATACAGTACACACATAAACATACACAAAACTCCCCCCCACAATAAAACAAACACAGGCCAACACTAAAGGACTATGGTTAACAAAGTTCGCAGATGTCTGCAAACTGGAAGCCATTATTGAATCCCCAAATTATGTTGATACTCTACAAAAGGGCCTTACAGAAACAGATGCTTGGTGCCAGAGCCATGGGCACAAGCTCAATGCCAAGAAATGTATAGTTATCCCCTTTGGGAAAAAACATGTACATGTGAATTACCACATAGGTGGCAGTACACTAAACACCGAAAGTGTGATAAGAGACTTAGGGACACAGGTGGACAGTGGTCTCACCTTCAATAACCACATTGCCACAACCATCAGGAATTCTTTCTATGTGGCACACCTCATTACTAAGGGCTTTTCATCCAGGAAAAAGGAGGTCATTGTCCCACTGTACTCATCTCTCATTAGACCCATTATAGAATACAATGCCCCATTTAGTATGTACCTCTCAAGACATCTGCAACAACTGGAAAGGCCGCAGAAATGCCTCACTAAAAAAATCACAGGCCTAAAGCAGATGCCCTATGCTGACCACCTTAAAAAACTCCAGCTATACTCTGTCACATATCGTCTACTCCGATGCGATCTCTACTTAACATACAGGGCCATGTCAAACCCAGAGATGTTGGACATGCTACACTTAAATAAATCCCAATTCCTCAGTGCCACACGCTCCAGGGATCTAAACCTTGTTATCACAATAAACAAAACATGCGGGAGGGATAGGTTCCTGACCCAGAGACTCCCCAGTCTCTGGAATAGACTGCCCATACATGTCAAGCAGAGCACCTCTTTGGCCCTCTTCAAAAGAAACCTTGATGACTGGATGGGAGAAAGGAAATTCATCCCAGAGATCACGTCAGTCGCCCTGCTAGACAGGGGTCCAGGGAAGTAAATAGTGTGAGAAGAAATAGCCAGGGAATTGTTATGGCTAGGCTTGTATAATTAATGGTCTATGTCAGAAGATCGAAAACATAAAAAGACTGTAAATCAGAATGTCTAAAACTCAAAATATGGAAAAATTTTAATATAGGGGACAATTTATGTATTTAACATTTGTTAATCGGGAAAGTCTTACTTGAAACAAAGCCAATGTTCAGCGGATGCCCGGGGAGAAGGCTCCAGATGCATGTCTTTGTAATGTGGGAGGAAACCAGAGCACCCGGAGGAAACTACACGAATGCAGGGAGGACATGCAGACTCCACACAGAAGGCACCCCAACCGAGAATTGAACCGGAGAACCTCTTGCTGTGTGGCATCAATGCTATCGCTGCACCACTGCACTGTCCAAGTCCCCCTGCACCCATACCCCCCCCCGTTAATTATAACTACCAACTCCGAGACTGCACAACAGTGGAGAACAGGCAAATTCCATTTTCAATATTTTGAGTTTTAGATATTTTGATTTTAAGTCTTTCGATCTACTAAGTGGACCCATACATGTGTGTGTATACATATATATATATATATATATATATATATATATATATATATATATATATATATATATAAATATATATATATATATATATATATATATATATATATATATATATATATATATATATATATAGATAGATATAGATATAGATATAGATATAGATATGTTTTTTCTCTTTATTCAGAGGCAGTCACTTGAGCCAGTAAGTTCTTACTGCTATTCTAACTCCAGCTACAAATATTGGCTGTTGTTATTACGTGATACACATGAATCTTTATTTATTTATTATTTTTGGGGTCATTGTGATGAGTAATTAGATGTCTGCTATAATAAAACACTAGGTATTTTGCTAACCCGTTCTACTCCAAATCAGAGTATATGAATGCATTCAACTGTTATATTGCAGGTGCTGTATTGTCAACATCACTATTAATAAGTTAAGGAGATGTTATACAAATCTTAAACTCCATTGTTTATGGATATGTAATGAAAGCCATATCCGCATACATAGTGCATGAATGAACTCTTTGACTTTTATGCAGCTTTCCTTTGTCATTATTTGTACATTAGCATACTGCTTCTAGTTGCATCTTTGATGCTTTAGATTCAAACTAGTATCTTAACTTTACATACTGTATTTTCCATTATAGGTAACTGCATCAAACTACAATTCAGGTGTTTTTTTTTTTTTTTTTACACTTAACAGGAAGGCACATCATGCCCTCTAAAGAACCCTCTGACTACAAAAAGTTTTCTTTGTTTTCCACTTGCAAAAAAAGGCATATAAACTAGCAAATGCAAGCAAGGTCTGCCATATGTGATTATTGTTAACTTGTAACTGAGTATGCATTCCCTGTTAAACTGCTTGTTAGAAACTCATGCACCTTTCCTCTGTTTCTTTTTTATATAAGAAACTATCAGTTTAGGCTAAGGCAATGGCTGTGTCTGCCTCCCTCCCCTATTAACTCTTGTCATTTGAATTACTGCCGCAGCATCATGACTACATAATTTTTTAGGCTAGGAATGAGTTTGCATAACCCAATAAAAAATAAGCATTTTAATGCATAAACATCAATGTGCATGATTTAAAATGTGTTTATTTTAAATGCTCTTGTTCTAACTAAAAAAAAAACATGCTGGTGGAGTCTAAAATTAAGTAGGTTATAGAACAAAAGATAAAAAAGACAAGTCAAAGCTAAAACTAGGAAGTGTAACACCAAAAAAACAATAAAAAACTCTCTCATCATACTGAATAGACAATTAAGAGGACTAATTAAGTCCAACAAACCAAATTTTGAGGTAAAGATAGTTTCTCAGGCCAAGAACAATGATGAGGCTTTCTTCAGCTATGTCCAAAACCTCAAAGTCAGCACACTATTGATGAATGGGGACATGTTCATGGAAATGGGAAATACAGAAATCTTCTTGCTGATACATTCAGCTCCGATTTTACCTGTTTCACCCCCAGCTGCCCCAAAGGAAATACCATCTAACAGAACCCTTCCAACTTTCAGTAGAGAGAAGGTCTTAGATGAGCTCTCTAAGGCCAAGAATACAGCTTTGATGGGCAGCAAAAATATTCCAGGATACTTCCTAAATACCCTGAAATATGACTTATCAGAGCAATTGGAATTACAATTCAACCATAGCCCCTGCACAGGCTCCATGCCATGCAAATGGAGGACTGCAATGGTCAACCCCCTGCACAAGGGCACAAGGGCAGAACATCAGCCAATCCCAGGAACTACACACCCATCATTTTGACTAGTCTCATATGCAAAGCCATGGAAAGAATTATCATTGAAATGATTAACAGTGACATAGAAAACCTTCAGACACTGGACCTAACCTAGTCTGGTTTTGCCAAAGGCAGGTAAAGTCTACTGAACCTGGTGGACTTCTTTGAGAAGGTCACTATGGCAATAGATAAGGGAAAAACTGTGCATACTGCCTACCTTGATCTAGCTAAGGCATTTGATATAATACCCACTCAGGCATTGTAAACAAACTCAAGGAATTAGACACAAACCCCTGTGAAACTCGTTGGATAGCCAGCTGGCTCACAGAAAGAATCAAGGAAGTTAGGATGGGAGAAACCACCTCCACAAGGAGGCCAATCACCAGTGGAATCCGCCAGGGCTCTGTGTCTGGTCAACTCCTCTTTGACATCTATTTTTTGGATGTCAAGGCCAATGTCAAGGGTCTCTGGCTTACTAAGTTTGCAAATGATTACAAGTTACTCACAATCATGGAAGCCCATACAAGATACTAGCTTCTTACATGAAGGTCTAACACAGACAAATAACTGGTGCAAATGCCATGGCTTAAAACTCTATGCCAAGAAATGCATAATAGTACCATTTGGGAAGTTGGTCATCAAGGGAAGCTACCTCATTGATAAAATACTTCTAAAAGTAAACACAGTAGCCAGGAATTTGGGAACTCATGTAGATAGTAGCCTAGCTTTTGAGTAAGTACATGGCATCTTGGTCCAGGGAAGTCATTGTACCTCTGCACACAGTCCTCAACAGATGCATCACTGAGTACAACACCCCTTTCTGTATGTACCTGACCAGACATATGCAACAACTGGAACATCTACAGAATTTCCTCAAAAGATGAATGCAGGGGAGTAAACACAATGTCTTATACAGATTGCCTCAAAGCCCAATCTCTGTACTCTGTTTCCTACAGACTGCTGAGAGATGATTTATGCCTGGAACACAAGGCATCATTGGATCGCTCTCTAATTGACCTTTTGTATTTCTATAAAATGAACACCACCAGATGTATTAGATCTAAGATTTTAACTTTTGCTTATAGGTCCATAGGTTCATAGGTAGGTACTAGGTTATCGGCCCAAGGGCCTACGTAAGCCTAGCCAACAAGGTTCCCTGGTTTACACCACCCAAGAAAGTTATTTTCCTGTGCCACTGTCGAGCAGAGATACAGAAGTCATCTCTGGGGTGAATTTCCTATTTCCCATCCACTCATCAAGATTTTTCTTGAAGAGTGCTGATGAAGAACTTTGCTTGACATAGATGGGTAGCCTGTTCTAGAGTATGGGAAGTCTCTGGGACAGGAATCTATCCCTCCATCATGTCCTGTTTATTGTGTTGACAAGGTTTAGGTCCCTAGAGCATGTAGCTTGGAGGGATTGGGATTTCTTTAGGTGTAGCATGTCCAACAGTGCTGGGTTTGACATAGCTTTATATGTTAGGCAGAGATCACCTAGGAGTAGGCGAAATGCTACAGGGTAAAGCTGGAGTTTTTTGAGGCGGTCAGTGTAGGGCATTTGTTTGAGGCCGGTAATCCTCTTTGTGAGGTACTTCTGTGGCCTTTCCAGCTGCTGCAGATGTCTTGAGAGGTACATTCCAAAAGGGGTGTTGTACTCTATAATGGGTCTAATGAGTGTCGAGTAGAGGGGAACAATTACCTCTTTTTTCCTGGATGAGAACCCTTTTATGATGAGGTGTGCCACGTAGAAGGACTTCCTGACTACTGTGGCGATGTGACTATCAAAGGAGAGACTACTGTCCACCGGGGTCCCAAGGTCTCTTATCACACATACAGTGTTAAGTAGATTGCTACCTATGTGGTAGTTCATGGGTACAGAGTTTTTACCAAAGAGGATGACACTGCACTTTTTGGCATTGAGCTTGAGGCCATGGCTCTGACACCAGGCATCTGTCTCAGCGAGGCCCTTCTGTAGGATGTCCACATCATTTGGGGACTTGACTATGGCTCCTAGTTTGCAGTCATCTGCGAACTTCATTAGCCAGAGGCCTTCTGTGTTAGCTTATACTTCAGAGAAGTAGATACCAAACAGGAGATGTCCCACTTGTCACTGCTTTGAGGTCAGATTTGGAGTCTGCAATTTTTACAGTGTGGGTTCTGTCAGTGAGCCAGTTGGCAGCCCATCTTGTAACGTAGGGATTTATACCTAGTTTAGTGAATTTAGCTATAATTCCAGAATGGGGATTGTGTCGAAAGCCTTGGTGAGGTCAAGATAGGCTGTGTGAACCACCTTACCTTGATTTACGACTTTGGTGACTGCCTCAAAGAAGTCGATCAGGTTCAGGAGGCATGATCTGCCTTTCACAAACCCAAGACTTAAATAGGACATGTTAGAAAAACAGACCTGAAACTCAGAAAATCCCCATTCTCTAGAATTGGTTTTACATCCATGTGAAGCAGAGCTCTTCCTTAACCCTATTCAAGTGCAACCTGGACCAGTAGGTGGAAAATTAGAAATTCAACCCTGGTCTGACACATATGTCTATGATGGGCAGAGGCAGCCATTAAATAACGTCTATGTTTGGCTACTGAATTATAAAAAATGCAAACCACTAAATAGCCAAAGGAAAACAGTGAACTGAAAATGTTTTGAATACTGACAAGTTTGAAAATAAATTCATTGAATGGCCATAGTCAGTCAACAACCAAGAAGTAACGTGATGCATGATGTAAGTGAAGGGTAATCTTTTATATTTACCCTATTCTCCACTGTAGTGCTATCCTGGAATTGGTATATATAGTTAGAGAGGGAGTGGGGGGCACACACCCCACTCCTTGATTTGTTGTGTGTGCAATGCTGGCTGATTATGGCCATTCGATGTATTTTATTTCGAAGTTGTAAGTATTCAATACTTTTCCAGTTTACTGTTTTCCTTTCAATATTTCACGATTCACATTTTTTTATAATTCAGTAGCTGAACATAGAACCATTAAATCATGCACTAACTAACATACATCCATTAAAATAACCTCAGCACAAAAACTTGTGGGATGTCTTTGCTTGCATGGAAAGGCTTATAAAGGGCCTGGTAGTCATTACAAAAGTATACACCTGTGAATTTATAAAATTGATCAGGTCAGGTGCATACTTTCAGTGCCTGCACTGAGCAATTGTCTCCTGCTACTGTGATACATTTTTTTCTGCTCACTTCACTCTCCTCCCACCCCTAATTTCACAGCCACCCTGTATCCTTACATTTATTCCATCTTAACTCCTCTTACAATTTAAAATATTTTATCATCATCATCAATCCCCTTTTTCCTATTTTCTGCATGGGATGGGGTGTCATGTCAACTGTCACTGTTTCTCTTGATTCAATGCCACTCTCCTGCCATCTTTGATACTCATATCAGACTGTCACAGGTCCCTCACACAATCCATCTACCTGTTTTCTTTATGGCATTGTTTCATCTTGCCTGCTTCCTGTCTTCCCCAAATTTTCTTCACAAGATTGTTTCTGCTTTTCTGTGCCAGAACCACCATAATCCATTCTCTTTGACCTTTTCTGCACTTGGAGTTACTTTGGCTTCTGCTGTTATGTCCTTATTTCTTCATCTGTCCAACAGTATGAAACCTACCACCCATCGTAGACACTTCATCTCTATCACTTCTAGCTTCCTCAACTGCTCCATCTTTATTGCCTAAGTTTCTCTACCATAAAGTAGTACTGGTTGCACCACTCTTTTTTACATCATACTTTTCAGCTTCTTTGGCATTCCTGTCATAAACTACTCCTGACAATCTCTGCCAATTGGCTGCAGCCCCTCTGATTCAAACTTTGACCTCCTCATTCAGGACTTCCCTTCTTCTCAACCACTTGTTCCAGATACTTAAAGCTGTAAACCTGTTCCACTATTTTCACTTCTTTCTTAATTCTCAACATCTACCGAACTCTACACCATTTACTGCCATTACAGCTGTCTTATCTGTACTCATTTTCATCCCACGTGCCTTCAGTTTTGTATTCCATTCCCCATCCTTTGTTGAAATTCTTTCTGAGAATCTGCCTGTAATGCCACATCATCTGTATACAGTAACTTTGTTGACCTGTCCCCTATGACCTGTTTGTTAATGTAGTCCATCATCACTATGCACAGCAGTGGGCTTATAGCTGTACTCTGGTATATATCCACTCCAACTGAGAACCCCTATGTAAGACAGAGCACTGTTTGTACTTACATCATTGTGTCCTTGCAAATAGCTTGCAATAACTCTACCAATGTTTCTGGGAGTTTGAACCACCACAGGACTGCCCAAATCAGCTTTCTTGGGACCTTATCATATGCTTTCTTCAAGTCTAAGAATGCCCAGATGGACTCTTTCCTCATCTCTAGCTTCTTCTCAACTATCTGTCTCACTGCATACATTGGGTCAGCTGTGCTGCATCCTGAACTGAATCCACACTTCTCATCTCCCATCTTACTTTCTACTACTCTGCATATTCATTTATCAGTCACCCTTTCTACAAGTTTCATACAGTGCAGTGGGGTTTGATACCTTTGTACTGCCCACAGTTGTGAATGTGCCTTTTGATCTTGTACACTAGCATTGTCATTACCATCAACCTCCATTTTCCCATTTTCTACATGGGGTTGGGGTATCGTGTTAACTGCCACCGTCTTCCTTGATTCAGTGCCACACTCTTGACTTCTTCGACATTTATGCCTGCCTGTTGCAGATCTCTCTAACACAATCCATCCACCTCTTTGCTGGATACTCTTGTTTCCTCTTACCTTCTTCCTGACTATACCAAATCCTTTTTGCCAAATTGTCTTCTGCTTTTCTGCACATGCACCTGAAACACTGTAATCTGATCTCTTTGATCTTTTCTGCAATTAGAACTACTTTGGCTTCTGCTCTTTTGCCCACATTCCTTTGACTGCCCCACAGTGTGCATCCTACCACCCTTTTCAGGCACTTCATTTCCATTACCTCTAGCTTCCTCAACTGTTCTGCCTTTACTGCCCAGGTCTCTGTACATACAGTACTACTGGTCACACCACTGTTTTGTAAACCTTACTTTGCAGCTTCTTTGTCATACTTCTGTCATATACTGCACATGACACTGTACGCCAGATGGCTGCAGCTTCTCTAATTCTAGCTTTGACCCCTTCATTCAGACTTTCCTTCTCTTCAATCACTCCTCCCAGATACATAAAGCTATTAACCTGTTCCACTATCTTCCCTTCTGTCATCAGCTTCTTCTGATTTTTCCAGTTTGCTGCCATTATCGCTGTCTTATCTGTACTTAGCTTCATCCTGTGTGCTTTCACTTTTGCATTCAGCTTCCCTATCCTTTGATGAAGTTCTTACTCAGAGTCTGCCTGTGATGCCACATCATCTGCATACAGCAACTTTGTTGATCTGTCCCATCCAGTCTTTTTGCTAATTTAGTCCATCTTATGCACTGGCACTAGTATGCCTATTCTCTAGGATATGCCTTTCTCTCTCTACACTGCAATTAGTAGTCTTTCTCCCCTATCTCACCCAGTATCTTTATCATATTTGCTGTGACCTCATCTGAGCCTGCTGCTTTCCCTGACTTTATTTTCCTTTATGTTGTTTTACTTTTCCTATGGTAGGCTCTTCATCTTCTCTCATTGTAGGCTGTATCTGGGAAGGACACATTCTGTGGGGTTTTCTTCCTTCAGAAACTGCTGGAAGTACTCCTTCCATTTGCCTTGGACTGTTAAGCAGGTTGCTACTGGCATTCCTTATGAAGACTATCTGACTATCTTCTTTATATTTCTGTCTTTGCCTTGCAACCTGATACAGTTTCTTTGTGCCATCTACTGACTTACTATAAAGAAGATGGCAAAGTTCCTTTGATGCCTTGTTCTTAGTTATTGCAACTCTTATCTTCACTTTTTTGTTAGTCAGCTAGTATTCCTTCCTTCTGTCTCCCACTTTTTCCTGCACTCCATCTTTCTTTTGATGACTTTCTGGACTTCTGCAATCCACCAACAGCTTTCCTTATTTACATTATTTTCATACATGCGTCAGTCACATGTCTGTTCTTCATTTGCACCTATTTTCTCTTCATCTTCTTGAGGTGCTAGAGCCTGAGTAATTCTTTGAACTCATGTTTTCTATCCAGTCATCTTCCAGGTCTTCAGCCTGGTGTATGTTGACCTGAGAGCCTTCTCTGACCACTACTTGCATCTGATTGTGGCAACCAGTGGTTTATGCTGTGGGCCCCATCTGTTTTAATGGGGGTGACATTGCAATCGCTGATTCTACCTAATGTCGCTTCCTTAAGAAAAAGAAGTCTACCTGAGTTGGCTACTCTTTTATATGATCTTATGACTGTCTGTCATTCTCTAGAATGTCTCTCCCTCTCACTCTTTCTTTATTCTTGTTACCCTCACCCATGTGGACCTTGTCCAGATATGTATATTCAGATCACCCATTTGGCACCAATTCATGTTGTCCCAAGGTCCTGAAAATATTTTCCTCACAATCCTGCTGTGGGGCATAGAATGGTCATATTATTAAGATGGAGTCTAAAGTCAGATTGCCATGAGTCTATCACTAACTCTGAAGAAGACATGCCTCACTACATTTCCCTCACCCACATGGTTTTGAGCCTGTCCTGTCTCCTCCTAAGTAGTAGGCTCTGGATCCCAAGCCAAGTGGTTTAGTAACAGAACCTGACCCAGGGCTGCTAGGCTATATGAATGGGCACACACTGGCCAGAAGAGGCACATACTCCTTGCTAATACCCTCCCCTATGACATGCGGTTATGCAGTCTGTCATCTTCTCATGCTACAGTAGGTGGCCAAAGTGACTGGTTTATACAACTCTGTGCTCACAGCTCTATTCTCTGGTCAGTTTAAGATGGAAACATTGAGCATGTCTTTCTCAGAGAGAGAGAGAGTATGCAAGCTTCAAACAGGTATTGGTCAGAGGTTGGGATCAAGCCTTGTACCTTGTGCATAGGAGGTAAAGATCTTAGCCATTATGGCAACTGGTCTCATCTCACTTCAGCTGATATCGTATCAAGTCCTTAAATAAATGCACATTAAACATCCCTCTTCCATATTCACACCAGTTTTAATTCATACTGTGGTCTAATCTCTAAACTTAATTTCTCTACAAACTGTCTAAAATTACTATAAATATTAAATGATTGTCAAACACCTTGTAGTCATTCTTAGCCAATGTTTTTATATTATGTCTAATTTGTTACAACTTTTTAAATTGAATATGTTTTTCTTTTATTTTGAAGATTGTAAAATTATTGTTCTTAAAATGTTTTGTAATATTTTGAAGCTTTTCTCTCCAGGCCTCCACTAAAAATAGGCTTCTACCCAGTCGGATTTTCCCAGTAATCAAATGACAATAAATAAGTAAATAAAACTTTGATTTTAGGCTTTTTCAACCCATATTTTTCCCACATAAACACTTACTGACCACCGACCAACACCCTGTTACATCCATATATTTATATGCATATATATACTATATATATATATATATATATATATATATATATATACACACACATATATACATATATATATATATATATATATATGTATATATATATATATATATGTATATATGTGTATATATATATATATATATATATATATATATATATATATATACATATATAGATATACACACACATATATATATATAAATATATATATATATATATATATATATATATATATATATATATATAAAAATATGGATTCACTTTAGAAGCTCAAAATACTGAAATATTAAAATTCAGTATTTCAAGCCCATAAAGTGGAATCCTGAAAACAATGAAACCTCAGAAGTGTGAAATTCAAAACCTCGCACACCAGAGATTTTGAATTAGCGCTTCCAGTGTTGTGCTGTAGTTGTGGATTCAAGTAAGTGTTTATTTGTTAAGGGTTTAGGGTAGGGGCTGTGGTGTGTGTTAGTGTGTTTTGTGGTTGTGATATGTGTGTGTGAGGAGAATGTAGCTTGTGTGGTGGTGTTTTGTTTGTGTTTGTATGTAGTGTGACCTCGGAGTTAGAATATTTAAGTAGGGGGGGGTGTGGGGAGCGCAAGCCCCCCTGCTTTTATGTCTTAGAGAGCTTGTGTTTGTGTGTGGGGAGGAAGGTGTGTGTGTGTGTGTGTGTGTGTGTGTGTGTGTGTGTGTGTGTGTGTGTGTGGCGTAGAAGCGCTATTTCAAAATCACCGGTGTGCGAGATTTTGAATTTTGCGCTAATGAGTTTTCGTTGTTTTCAGGTTTCGACTTTATAGCCTCGAAATACTGAATTTCAGTATTTCAGTATTTCAAGTATATAAAGTGACTCTATATATATATTATGGATCTACTTTTTTTAAACGATCACTTACTCAAGCTCATTCCTCCAAAGTGGCATTACACCAAACACACGGACTGCCAAATTCCTTTCCCTGTGAAAGGAATCACTTGGCCACCATGGTGAACTTTGCCTTCTCTTCAGTTTAGTATGATCTTGGAGTTGGTATATTTAAGTAGTGGGGGTGTGCGGGGCATGGGGGGGGTGAAGCCCCCCACTTTGGTGGGCTTAGTTTTGCTTTGTTTTGTTGTATTTCCATGGTGGCCAAGTGGTTCCTTTCACAGGGAAAGGAATTTGGCAGTCCGTGCATTTGGTGTAATCAGTGTAATGCGACTTCAGAGGAATGAGCTCAGGTAAATGACATTCATTGAAACGTACTTTTATTTAAAGAAAGTAGATCCACACACACACACACACACACACACATATATATATATATATATATATATGTATATATATATATATATATATATATATATATATATATATATATATATATATATATATATATATATATATATATATATAAATACATATATATATATATATATATATATATATATATATATATATATATTTATGTATATATATATATATATATATATATATATATATATATATATATATAAATATATATATATATATATATATATATAGATACAGATATACTTTGCAGTAGTAAAGTACAAAAACATTGATCCAAAGGGATTAAAGGACATAACATAAAAAAATATATATAGATAGTTAGTTAGATATGTGTGTATGTAGATATATATATATATATATGTATATATATATATATATATATATATATATATATATATATATATATATATATATATATATATATATATATATATATATATATATATTAGAGACCAGATGGCTTAGTGGTTAAGGTCTTCGCCTCCAAGGTACAAGGTTCGATCCTGACCTCCGACTAATGCCTGTTTGGAGTTTGCATGTTCTCTCTGTGTCTCCGTGGGATTTCTCCCATGTTCGAAAAACATGCTGAGTGTTTCCATCTCATACTCACCAATGAATGGAGCTGTGGGCAGCAGCACAGACTCTACATGGTGCCCAATGGGGGGAAGAGTTGTAAAAAGACCAACCACTTTGGGCATCTATTCTGGTGCGCAGTATCCTCAAGATAGGAGAACATGGATCACAAACTGCGCGCCATGGCAGCGACTGTGTAAAATATGGCTCTGGGTGATTTGGTCATGTTGACTGTCGCCAAAAAATGGGCATAGGTAGTTACCGGTGATAAGTGGGTTGAGGACCCGGCCTACTCTCTGACTCACGCCAGGGACCAGGGACCCATGCTAACGGTGGGAGGGGTATATGTGCCCCTATTGGCCAGTGTGTGCCCACCATAAAACCCAGCAGCCCTGGGTCAATAGGCTACTGGCTGGCTGGTGTCTAGTTGCCCAGCCTGGGTTACCTGGGATAGCTCCGTTGAGTGAAAGCTGGACATAAAACCAACCAACCTGCCAAACATGAACTAAGAATTGCTACGCTTAATGTAGGTTCACTGACAGGACGCAGCTTAGAAGTGGATGACATGATGATACGGAGGAGGCTGGACATCCTATGTATCCAAGAACAAAGCCACTTGGCTTGGGATCCAGACTCTACTACTCAGGTGGTGGACAGGCTAGAAATGGTGTAGGAATTGTGGTGAGACAGAGGCTTCAGAAGTCAGTGAGGGATATCATCAGAATTAATGATAGACTCATGGCAATCAGACTCCAGTGTAATGATAGGACAGTATTCATAATCTCAGCCTATGCCCCACAGCAGGGTTGTGATAGTGAGGAAAAGAGTGCATTCAGACAGCAGTTGCAGGACCTACTAGATAAAGCAGGACAACATGAATTGGTGTTGATAATGGGTGACCTAAATGCACATATCGGGACAGACAGAACAGGATATGAGGACTGCCTGGGTCCACATGGGTGGAGCAATAGGAATAAAGAAGGAGAAGCCATTCTAGACTTCTGTCTGGCAAATGGCTTGATAGTAGCCAACACATGGTTCAGAAAGAGAGACAGTCACAAGATCACATACGAGAGTAGCCAACATGCAACTCAGGTAGACTTCCTCCTAGTAAGGAAAAGGCACTGGGGTAGAATCCATGATTGCAAAGTCATCCCCAGTGAAACAGTCGGTTCATAGCATAAACCAGTAGTTGCCACAATCAGCTGCAAGCAGTTGTCAGAGAAGGCTCTAAGGTCAACAGAGACCAGGCTGAAGACCTGTAAATTGACTGGAGAGAAAGTACAGCAGTTCAAGGAATTACCCAGGGCTCTAGCACCCCAAGAAGAGGGGGAAATAGGTGGAGTTGAAGAAGAGTGGCAGCACCTAAAAACAGCATGTGTTAGGACTACAGAAAAGATATGTGGCCGTGCCAGGTATGGAAATAAGGTACATAAGGAAAGCTGGTGATGGAATGCAGAAGTGCAGGAAGTAATCAAAAGAAAGAAGGAGTGCAGGAAGAAGTGGGAGACTGAAAAGACTGACCAAGCTAGGAAGGACTACTGGTTGGCTAACAAAGAAACTAAGAAAGAAGTTGCAATAGCAAAGAATAGGGCATCAGAGGCACTCTATCAGCTTCTGGAAAGTGACTCAGTAAGGGGCACAATGAAACTATACCAGGTTGCAAGGCAAAGACAGAAAGATAAAGAAGATAGTCAGACACCCTTCATAAGGGATTCCAGCAACAACCTGCTTACCAGCCCACAGGACATCAAAGGCAGATGGAAGGAGTATTTCCAGCAGCTTCTGAATGAAGAAAACCCCACAGAAGCGGTACTGCCCCAGAAACAGCCTACAATGAGAGTAGAAGAGGAGCCCAGCTTAGAAGAAGTAAGAGCAGCACCAAGGAAAATGAAGTCAGGGAAAGCAGCAGGCTCAGATGAGGTCACAGCAGATATGATAAAGATGCTGGGTGTGCTAGGGGAGAAATGGCTCCTGAGGGTACTAATTGCAGTTTGGAGAGAAAGACGTATTCCAGATGACTGGAGAATAAGCATACTCATGCCAGTGTACAAGAACAAAGGGGACATCCACAACTGTGGACAGTACAGAGGCATCAAACTCCTACCACATTGCAAGAAAGTTCTGGAGAGGGTGATTGATAAACAGATACGCAGAATAGTAGAATGTAAGATGGGAGATGAACAGTTTGGATTCAGATCAGGATGCAGCACAATTGACCTGATGTTTGCATTGAGACAGATACTTGAGAAGAAACTAGAGAAGAGGAGAGAGTCAAACTGGGCTTTCCTAAACATGGAGAAAGCATATGACAAGGTCCCAAGAAAGCTGATCTGGGCAGTACTGCTGTGGTTTGAAGTCCCAGAAACATTGGTAGAATTAGTACAGGCTATGTACAAGGACCCAGTGATTCAAGTACGAACAGTGTTTGGCCTCACTGAGGAGTTCCCAGTGAGAGTGGGTGCACACCAGGGTTCAGCTCTGAGCCCACTGCTGTTCATACTGGTAATGGACTACATCAGCAAACAGGTTGAAGGGGTCAGAGCAACAAAGCTGCTGTATGCAGACGATGTGGCAGTACAGGCAGACTCTGATCTAGAACTTCAGCAAAGGATAGGAGAATGGAATGCAAATCTGAAGGCACATGGGATGAAACTAAGCACAGATAAGACAGTGGTAATGGCAGCAGATTGGGGAAATCAGAGGAAGCTGAGAATAGAGATAGATGGGAAGATAGTGGAACAGGTAAACAGTTTCAAGTATCTTTGAAGGGTGGTTGAGGAGAAGGGTAGTCTGAATGAAGAGGTCAAAGCTAGAATCAGAGGGGCTGCAGCCAACTGGCATAGAATATCAGATGTAGTATATGACAGAAGAATGCCAAAGAAGCTGAAAAGTGAGGTGTACAAGACAGTGGTGCGACCAGTACTACTGTATGGTACAGAAACCTGGGCAGTAAAGGCAGAACAGTTGAAGAAGCTAGAGGTGATGGAAATGCAGTGCCTGAGAAAGGTGGTAGGATGCACACTGCGGGACAGGCGAAGAAATGAGGACCTAAGAGCAGAAGCCAAAGTAGCTCCAATTGCAGAAAAGATCAAAGAAAACAGATTATGATGGTATGGGCACATGTGTAGAAAAGCAGAAGACAATCTGGTGAGGGTGATTTGGGACAGAGGAAGAAGGCAAGAGGAAGCGAGGGCATCCAGCAAAGAGGTGGATGGACTGTGTGAAAGAAGATCTGCGGCAGTCAGGCATGAGTGTTGAAGAAGGCAGGAGAGTGGCACTGAATCGAGAGAGTTGGCAACAGTTAATACGATACCCTGACCCCATGTAAAATGGGAAAAAGGGGATGATGATGATGATAATGATGATGATGATGATATATATATATATATATATATATGTATATGTATATATATATATATATATATATATGTATATATATGTATATATATATATATATGTATATATATATATATATATATATATATATATATATATATATATATATATATATATATTATAGAGAGAGAGAGAGAGAAAGATGTAGATATACACATAAATCAAAACCACATAAAAATAACATTATAGTTAATCATATAACCACTTACAGACATGTAAGTACACTAATTACATTTTTTCTCTCCCTGTCCTCTCCCAGATTTTGCTCCCATTCTCATAAATGCTCTACAATTTACTACTTACCTCATTCTACTCTGTCATACATTACCTGATATCAGATATCACCTTCCTTCGATTCTACACCCATAACCATAACTGGGCCTACAGTATTGAATCCCATCTCGATTTATCTCAACAAACATTTTACCTACCTTTCTTTAGTAAGCCACTTCATTACCAAAGCACTACACATTCTTCATCAAAATACGTATAATCAGTACTTACGCAACCTTATATCCTTTGTCAGTCAATATTTACATATAAAACATTACAACAAATATGCTTCAGATTTCTGGAGACATCCACCACAGTCCTGGTCCCAACAAATTATAACAAATTCTTCTAGCTCAACACCCATCTACACCCACTCTGCCACTAATTCCAGCTCCTCAAATGCATCGCTTTCCTTTTTCAGTATTGATAGCCATAGCATATGCAATAAAATGACACAATTCCATGTGAGGATAGCATCATACTTTCCTCATATCATAGTTGTCACTGAAGCCTGGCTAAAGCCACACGTTAAAGACAATATCCCTCCCTATCTACCCATCCATTCTTGTTTGATTTAAACTAGCACACTAGACAAAATAAACACTACAGGTACTTCCCCAGACATATTATGCGACCATCACCCAACATTTGCAATTCATCAATGGAACAATACACACAAACCCATAAATATTAATCAAGTTAGAAATGTAAAGAACTTTGACACTGACTCACTTTCCCTAGCACAATGTGATTGGTCACCACTGAAATATATCCCACTGGATCAAGCTGTATCTGAATTCACCTCTGCTTTCCTCAGTATTTTTAGTTCACTTGACCCACTTAGAACATTTTGATCTTGATCTAAGCTTGCACCATGACTAAAATCAGAAAACAAACAAGTAATGCAGCAAAGAGCTAACATTTGGAAAACATACCTCATACAAGAAACAATCCTCATCATTCTTATACACAACTATACAACTTCTCTAAAAATATCTTACCTGACAAAAAGAACTACTATACTTTTCTACAAGATTTACATAACTGTAACCCAAACTCCTGCTGCTTCTCCATAAACAGCCTCTTAAAACCAAGGAAATGTTCTGAACCCAACCTCCTTCCCAATCTCTCCAACTATAAAATAGCAAATACATTCAACACTCATTTCTATAGACACAGTAACTATAGTAACATAGCAGCATTCAAGTCAAACTTTTCCTTTCTTACCTCAGACTTCATCAAATCCTATGTATTTTGTGTTACCCCCATTGTCAACCAAAAGTATTGAAAAACTCATCAGAAAGCTAAAACCTGCCAATTTACCCTCTCACAATCTCCCTGATAAGTACCTAAAGCTAGCTGTCCCTTCTCTCTCTCCTATTCCACTTCTGTACTCATCAGTCATTCTATATCTGAAAATCATTGTCCCCACACTGCAGAAGCAATCTATTTCTCCTCCTTTGCATAAATTGACACTTCCACAAAAAATATTGACTTTCCATTTCATTTCTATTATCTCAACTCTGTCAAAAAAACTTGAAGGTTGTGTCTATAATCAGGTTCTTCAATACCTCCAATCTAACAATCTCCTATCACACACTCAGCGTGGCTTTTGCCCAATTCATATCACCCCCACAGCCCTATTGTCCTTGTTTAATGCTATTTACCAAAATAAAAAAATGAAAACAATTTGTTATCCACAATCTCCCTTGATCTTTCCAAAGCTTTTGATACTGTCTCCCATCCAAAATTATTACATTCCAGTCACTCACTAGGTTTCTCTTCTAAATCACTCATCTGGTTCACCAGCCACTTACAAATGGCCAAATAGCACTTTTCTACATACTTACCAGTACTTACTGGCATGGTAGAAGATTCACTTCTTCTACCTTTATTATTTAACAGTTTCTTTAATAACCTTGCTTATGTTTCTGCTCATGTAACGTTAATTCGGTATTCAGATTATGGTACTTTAATGTGATCATCATCCTCCCTACCCTCTCTACAAATCATTAATTAAGAATTATTTACCTCTACAGAGCCCTTTGTCTCTAATGGACACAGACAGATGGCAAATGGTTAATCTCCTAGTCCCCTGCTTGTAAATTTTTCACCTCCCAAGCCCCTGTTTATAATTCCCAAGGGTACCAGAACTTGTCAGAGATTTGGGATGCATGGCTAGGCTTATGAAGGCCCTAGTGGTCATTAGCCAAGTACATACCTATGAACTTATGAATCTCACTCCCAACTGCTCATAAACCCCAATTAAACTAAAAAGAAAAATCTCCTTACCCTTGATCCTTTGCAGACAAAAACTCTAACATTACTATCCTCTCCTCTCTCTTCAAAATGTACAACTAGATATAGTCTCTCAGACCAAACTACTAGGGGTCATCTAAGAGAATTAACTTACATTTGAGAAATATATGTAATGAGAAAAACTCACTCTAAATTATGCCTCCTTTACTGAACTTTTAACATTCTTACTGCACAATGACACAGAATAACTGCTATCTCTTATGTCCAGTCTCCTATCAAACTTATTCTATGCCTCACTTATACCTACAAATATCATTTTACTGTCAATCCAAAAACTAGAACAGTGTTACAACAAAGCTGCCAAGCTTGCTACCAAATTGCCTAACTCTGCTTATCACTGTCAACTAATGAACAAATAAGCTGGTTCAGATTTGCAAAATATATACATATACATTGAAAGAAAAAAGTGTTCTAACTCCCACTAGCCTGATCACCTGTAGCTTCTTAGTCCTCCTCCAGCACCGAACCTTATAAAACTGTATAGCCCTATCAAAGCCCTAACTCTAACCCTAAAACTCCCACCCAGTTTCTAAACTGAATCCATGCTCTATCAGCTTAAATATTGAACCTTGCCTCTCTCAACCTAAATTCTCCCAATCGATTCCTAACCCTAAAATCCCTTTCCTGCAACATATACCTAAACCCCCTCCTGCTCCCTAAACCTAAAACTCTTGTCCCATTTCCCAACCCTAATACTCCCTTCCCCCTCCCTAAACCTAAATCTCATTCCAGATTGCTACACTAACTTATAGTCCCGCCCCCTCCCACTCTCTTCCAATGGCTGCTGTACTTAACTTATGCAAACTGGAATAATGTGTTCAGGTAAGGTGTGGCAGCTACTTAACCAAACTCATATTCAGATTTAAGCACAAGCAGCAACCTACACAAGCTACAAGATGCTCGAGTCCCTGGCTTTGAGTCAGTGATCTTTAAGCGCTTGGGCCTCATGTAATTATAGTAGAAATATATATTGAAATGCATATAAATAGATGCAAAAATATAAAACATGGGAAACAAATATTCTTAGAAATGAAATGTCTTTATGTGAGGTTTAACAATATAAGAAATAGGGACAAAAGATCACCAGCTAATCAGTAAAAGGACTGAACACTACCACACTCCTTAAAATTCCACAAACCTGAAATTAAAAAATATATATATCCATACATAAACCCAATCAGACATCAATAGCCTATAAATTAAAGAGTCTATGTCCCTTTCAAGCAATAAAGTTCAAAACATAGAGAAGGAGATCAATGCTGAGTAGGATAATGACTGACAGATGCATTTGGACTCAAAAACTTTACAAAAGCTTACAAAACAGCCACAACATCAGAGGCAGGGAAAACTAATTTTGCAGAACTATATCTATCTAGATACAGCATTGCAGCTGCAATCACCATCAAGTTGTGCAGGAAAACAAAACAAAACAAAAAAATAATAATAAACAGATTCACAAATAAACTATCACACGTCTTATCTTAAAATAGTCACCAATGGGGAATCTTAAATACGAGCTAGACTGGAATCAAAGGAATATACTGCCCAGAACTAATGCCCTAAAGCAGTAATGTTTGATGCAGTCAATATTCCCTTAGTGGATACCTGGTGACTTGACAATATATGACACTCAGTCCTTAAACATCATTCAGTTGTTTAAGGGCATAACAATACTATTCCCTTTTTTCCAAATTCCAGCTTTTCACCATCAAAAGAGGTTTCAAATGTGGACAGATGGAGTTTCTTAATGTAATAAGAATAACCCTGACCACTGTCTTGAAGGTGATGAGTTTAATATGGTCACTAGTTATCAAAATGTTGATGTATTCCAAACATTTACCAAAGGAATCTACAGTACATGTGTTTTCCTGTGTGAAGAAGAGGTAACATAACAGTGACACTGAAAACTCTTTGCGTACTGAGTTCTCCGAGTGTAAAAATATATATAAGAAAAACAAGAGAGTCAAGAATGCAAAACACTACACAGTACTTGATACAGCAGAAGGGTGAATATGATGTATTAACACCAGACAATGCCCATTGGGTACATCCTGGAAAGCAAAAGGCAAAACATTTCAAGACACTACCAGCAAGCCAACATGTCGGTACTTTATATACCTATGTACATACGTTGAGTAGAAAGCAAGTAGAAAAGAAGGAGGGGAGAGGCTGAATTAAGTGATGTGACCGTTAGGATTACAGGCACATTTAACCTGAAGTACAAGATGGATTTTATGATCTTTTTCTGTATGAGAATAAGCTGGAGTTTTCTCAGAGGACTGGTGGGAAGGATTCTCAGAGGGAAGGGATAAAGACAGATGAGGCATGCCTTGTGAAGTAAAGAGATGACCATGGACAGGACAGAGAGAGATATAAAGGAAAGTTTGTGAGTAATGATACAAGTTCTATAATGAGATTTTTTTTCTTGGAAATTAGCTGAGACAGGGGCAAAACTTTCTAGTCATGGTATTTGAAGGGTAGAGTTCCAAGCAGTAGGATATCTCTTTGTTGAATGGAGAGCCAATTTGTTTTCTTAAGTATGAAGCACTTGCACTCTTAGGGAGCAGAGTTAGTAATGAGTCAACACATGGAACTTGAAGTAGTTTGTAGTAGCATTTTGTTTAGATGCAGAGGCAGTAATGAGTAATACATACTAAAGCTGGGCTAGACTTATACCTTTACCAGTACTGGAAATTACAGGTATTGAGAGGAAAGAAGAGATTGTTTTGGCTCAGAAGAGGAGGGAGTTAATTTATGACTGTGTTGTTTCTATGTGTGTGAAAGCTGAGTGAGTGATTGAGCCATGGGCCCACATATTTGAAGGAGAAAGTTGTTTCATTGATGGAGTTATTTATAAGTGAAATGGTGAGGGTGCTTAGAAAGTTCCTAAGTATTGGATAAGTATTAAAATGCATATTTTGTAATTTAGAAACATTCCTGAGAGGGTTTTGTTGTATTAGCTATTGTTGAATAAGGAGCTGGTCAGATTAGAGTGGATGATGCTAGATCAGTAGTTGGCCATGGCATCAGCATACAGGAGTAGTGGAAGTTGCTGGAGGTCTTATGGGCATTTGTTAGTAAAAATAAAGAAAGGTAGGGAAGACAGGATAAACCTTTGAGGTCCACCTTTGTGAAGCTTGGTATTTTCTGTTTTAACTTTGAAGTGTCTGTTTTCTAAGAATTTCTTGAGCCAGGATAAGGAGTCAGTGCTGATCCCAATTACACTGTTCCAAACCACAGCATTAAACTCTGACTTCTGAATGGATCTTTTCTTCTAGCTGAAGCACCACCTTATTTGGTCTGCAGTGGTCTTACTGCAATAATAGCACAATTAATCACATCAGTGACAATAGAGGGGACCTAAAAAGTTGAGGTTTATAAGCCCTAGAATTATAACATAATTTTTGCTGGTGGGGATATAGAAGAGAATATTAGTGATCAGGGTGGAGGATTTTGCTGATGAGCATGGAGGAGGCAGGTAGGCAATGGTAATGATTTTTTTTTTTTTTTGCTTTTTTGGAAGGAGATTTTAAAAAATCTGGTTAAAGGAAGATTTAGATGTGGAATTTGCTTGAGAAAAGGCATAGGTTTATGAATGTTTTGTATACCTGAGACTTAGTGTCTGCAGTGTATGTCCAAACTTTCTTGTACTGATTTTCTGTTCAGATTTAATCTCTGTCTAAACTGCCATGAGCACACCGACTTAAGACGCCGTATCCTTAATTTCTCCCCTACCTGATAGTGGTCAAAGTATTTAAGGTGTCCACCAAATAATTCTATGCTAGCAGCCTATTGAACTGAAACTGCTGCCGGTACATAGTTACCTTTCCCTACTGCTGTAAAACCAGGCAAGCAAGGTCTACATGTTCTAAGCCTTACTATGCAGTGTTAAAGTACAGGAAAACGTCCCGTACATTATTCCACGGGGTTATAGGCCCTCTCTGCCCTGGTAAAGTAAGACATCCTACTGTCGCTTTTGAAGAATTCTGGCATCGATCTTACCACATTAGAATTTAAAGCTAGAATAACTAGGATAATCAAATAAAAGAGTGTTTCAAAATAAGAAAATTATCAGCCTGCTGATAGTTTTTTGTTTTTTTCTGGCACTGCACTTCCACGAAGTCCTGGTTCAACCCACTCCATTTGCCCTTCACTTTGCTCAGGATCACTCCACTCCCCTACCCTACCCCATTCCCACACCCCCCCCACATGCACTAGATTTATAGTTAGCCAAAATCACACCCACTCTAATCCAGCCTATCATCTCCATCCTTCTTCACCACTCCCCCACCAACTCTACCCCACCCTCTCCCACATTAAAATAACTCACTTAAGCAACTCTATCCTCACTCACCTGCAAGCTAATCTACTACCTACTACTTGCTACTAAATATCCACCATACCACTATACATTACCCAAAATATCCATACTTCTCCTTCATCTCACCTACACTTTCACCTCCTTTAACTCTTACCATAGCAACCATTTACACATCACCCACTCTCGCCCTATGCCACAACCCCAAACACCCACTCTTTCACCAGCATTAGCCCACAACTCTTCAACTACCACCCTACACTACTCCAGCTCTTCAAACACCTACACAGAAGCAACACAAAGTCCACTACCATAAGTTACCACAAATTAAGTATTAAACTCAGACTATAAGCTGATATCCACCCAAACCCAGGCCCCAACAACAGCCACTCACCCAGTGACCTCACTCTCACACATATCACCCCAAATACACCCAGTAAAGCAACTTGCCACTCCCATTCCTACCCACCCATTCCCAAAAATTCAAACACTAACCTGTTCTTAACTAATTTCAATCTACATAGTGTAATCAATAAAGCAAGTGACTTCAATACAGTCCTAGCCATCTATACTCCAGACATAGCAGTCATAACTGAAACCTGGTTAAAGTCCCACATAAAGGACACAGATGTCATCACACCAGGTTATAACATAATTAGGCTAGACAGATTAAATAAAAGAGATGGTGGCGTAGCCATTACATTCAAAGACACCCTTAAGATAGATCAGCTAAATTGCACTCCCCCTGACCAGTCCAACTCAGATATCTTAACCGCATGCCTAGACATCAACCCAAACAAATCTATAATTATCATAGTCACCTATTTTCCCCCTGGTAATAACTTGTACTCCATAGAAAATCTACTATCATGGTCACCTAGTAATTTCAACCAGGAAACTATCATTCTAGGGGACTTCAATCTTGATTGGCACACCTGTGCATCCAACAACCCCACAAATTTTCTAAATCTATTCAGCTTAACCCAAACCATAACCTGTCACACCCAAATTGACAAATGTTCCAAAAACAATCTACAATACACTGGATACTAACTAATAAACCCAACCATGGCTACTTTGCAGGGTGTCTCCCTGATTCCCTCAGTGACCATACTCCTACCTTCCTATGTAGAAAATGCATCTACACTCAACACAACATAACCTATAAATACATGCATAGTAAGAAAAACCTCTCACCCTCAGTTTTCAATCAACTGCTTCAACATCACAACTGGGTACCACTCAAAGAACCCCAGCTAGACATGGCAGTTCAATACTTTAATAATGCCTTCCTTAAAATGCTTAATGATCAGGCTCCAATCAGAAAAAAAATGATCAAAAGCCAAACCCCTACCCTGGTTAACAACACACAAAACTATTACTAAAATGCAGAAACAGAGTATAGGCCACTTACCATACTGCCAGAGACAACACAAGTCTAGCAATCTATCAACAACTTAGAAATCTACCTAAAAAACAAATCAAAGACAAACAAAACTTCTTCCTAACCTGTCAGTCTAACCAAAACAACCCCCAAAATTTCTGGCAAAGCATCAACTATCTCCTCAATCCTGGCCAGTCATCAACCTGAGCCCCTGCCACCTCAAACAACACTGACCCAATAGCTAATCAATTCAACTCACACTTTATTAATACTGTTACCTCCTTGCTAGGAAATCAACTAAATAAAGCCCTTATTCTTCCTCATTCTTCTCTTGATCATCCCACCCTCTTCACCTTTAGTCCCATACAAATTAGCTACATAAAAACACTCCTGTTGAAACTAAAATCCTGTTGTGTTGCAGCCGACCAACTCCAAAACAAATTCCTAAAAGTAGCTGCTCCTTCTATTGCCTACCCCATAACTATCCTGATTAACTGATCCATTTCACAACAATATGTCCCAACCCTGTGGAAGATATCCCATACCATTCCCCTCCACAAAGACAGACTACCCAAGGAACTTACTAACTACCGTCCCATAGCTATCCTGTCCCCCCTTGCAAAAATACTGGAAAAATACATCCACAATCAACTCCTCAACCATCTCCTCAATCACAGCCTATTATCCACTTCCCATCACAGATTTAGACCTAATCATAGTACAAGTACTGCCCTGCTATCATTCTCTGACATCATTCATCATCAGTTAAACAAAGGACAACTAGTGTCCTCAATATTTCTCAATATGTCCAAAGCATTTGACACTGTTTCCCACTAGTTACTACTAAACAAGCTTTCATCCTTAGGTCTAGAATCCACATCCCTGTCCTGGTTTAAGAGCTATCCCTCCAATCGTCAACAAGCCACAAGATGGGAAAACAACCTCTCCCCCATTCTCCCCATCTCTGTAGGAGTATCCCAAGGCTCCATACTGGGTCCACTCCTTTTTAGCATATTTACAAATGATCTCTGCTCTGCTACTAACCATGCAACTATTATGCAATATGCAGACGATTCAACACACATCTGCTCAGCCCCATCTCCCCAAGAGGTTAAAAAAAATGCAATCTTCCTTCCAAAGCATAGAAAAACACCTCACAGAACATCAACTCATTCTAAACCCAAACAAAACCAAGATAATAGTCTTCAGTATTAAAAAATCCAATCCCAACCAATCCTCACTTTCAATTCGTGCCTCAAATAGCACCATATTAGTTCCCACTAGTCAAATAAAGCTGCTAGGTGTGCAAATTGATGAACATCTAAGATTTGCCAAACATATTTCTCTCACAATCAAAAAAGTGCATACCAAACTAGGTGCCCTGTACAGAGCAAAGCCATTCCTAACCCTCAGCGCTAGGCAGGCTACTGCCCAGTCTCACCTTCTCTCACCTCTACTTTACGGCTCTCACATTTTCACTAATTTACCTAAGTCTGACCTCAATATTATAGAAGCTTTCTACAACAGAATAGCCAAATTCACAACTAGTCATCAAAACAGAACACATCATTGCACAGCTCTCGCACAACTAAACTGGCTCGAACTGCCAAACCTCCTTTCCTATAAACAACTCACCATAGTCAATAAAGTAGTCCACCAACCTGACAAACTCCCTGCTCTTGCTTGCCTAGTGCAACCAAGTCACAATGCTAGGCCCTGAGATCATTAGAAAAGCTCATGCTACAAGTTACCCGTTCGCGCAACCTTCATGGCAATTCCCTATACTCACACAAGATAGCCAAGCTATGGAACACACTTCCACGGCCCATCACTAAAAACCCAAACAGCAATGAGTTCAAAAAACTCCTTAAAGAATACTTAAATCATTGGTTATGTTCCTGCCATAATCCATGCTAATAACACCCTACCTTACCTTTCCACCCTTCCGCAGTACTCTATCCCATCTTCAACCCCTGGTACCCATTCTATTTCACCTGCACAATTAACTGTGAGCTTCCATAGAACATTTGCTACACTAGAGCATCCACTGATAGCCAATAAAAAAAGTGAACAGTCGATATAAATGTTACCTTTATGTACACTGTAGCTTAACCTGCAGTAACTGTTTGCTAAAATCTAATCTGTCACTGTCATTCTATCAAGTTAAAGTCTAAAACTTGAAAATGTATGCCTCAGATACCATGTCATTATAACAAGTTAAAGTGTAAAGCTTCAAAAGGTATGTCTCTGAACATGACCTTGTTGTATACCTATGGATATTTAGCTACTTAGCTACTCCTGTTTTTACCTGTAATATGTTATTGCACTTATTCTTTGTACTTAATTCTTGTTCTGTAAACCTTGGAGCTTTTCTCCCTGGGTCTCTGCTGAAAACAGGCCACTAGCCCAGTCAGACACTACCCGCTCAACAAAATGAATGAATAAATAAATAAATAAATAAATAAATAAATTCATAAATAAATAAATAAATAAAACGGGTTCCCCCACCAGGTGTTTTTCCATGTCTAATGTTCTGTAGCATATTGTAGGAGGGTAAAACGTGTAGAAGGTTAAGATTATTTGCTTTGAGCCATGAGTCAGTGATGGCAATAATGTTCACTTGAGGAGAAGGGATAACACATTAATTTGGCAGTTTGTTTTTGATGCTGTGGGCATGTCACATGAGATCAAAACAATGAAACAATGTAAACATTAACACTGATAATCCAAAACTGTTTTATGACTCAGTCAGTACACTGTTAAATCCAGGACTAGTTATGCAGCCAACAAATAGAAACAAAATTATACCATAACCAACAAATTCAATGTCTGTTTGTGTCTTTCAGCTTTCCCGGTTAGGGGTCGCCACAGCGGAACTCCGGTCCGGCAATGATTGGCAGTAGAATTTTACGTACTGGCTTGCCGGTCCTAACGCACAACCTTCAGCGAAGGAACGAGCCAACAAATTCAATAACCAGTTTATACATATAGTACAATCATTAACCAAGCAGGCAACTAGTCAAGCTCTTGAAGTTTCTATTCAATCAAATAACCTACTTCAACATTTCTCCATACAAAAATGACTCAATGGTGCAGTGGTTGCGTTGTCACCTCACAGCAAGAGGTTCTCCAGTTCAATTCGTGGTTGGGGTGCCTTCTCTGTGGAGGTAGTTTGTCGTGTTCATTTCTTCCTTTGCAGAGATACTTGCTGTAGTGCACTGAATTGTCAATTTTCTCAGTCTGTTTGCATGCTGCAATTTTTAGTCCACACTCTTATCCTCATATCTCTATTTTCAACAAAGCTACACATGGGTGATCATTTCTGAGGTTTTTACACCTAGTTCTTTATGCAGCTCAGTGAGTTTAACCTTCTGTCCAGGTCAGTTTTTCAGGCTGCATGTTCAAGAAACATATATCGGTCCACTTGTAGAGTTAACACTGTGACTCAAGCAGTGATCATTATTGCTAAGTTAATAGAAAGCAGTGCTATAACATACAAGAAGCCCTACTTCTGGTTGTACCACATGGCTTCCTTACTTAAAATTTATGAAGTGATATGCAGATGATTAAGGCTCTGAGGTGTGAACAAGTTATTTCTCATAGACCAGGGAACAAGGCTTGACTTGTTATACCTGAGCAAGTCACTTAACCAGACATTGATCACAGGTCACCCCTGAAAAGGGACACGTGTCCAGTGGGCAGACCTGGTTAACAAATGAATAAAATACATGTATGTAACGCTGTCGTTAAAAGGTTATTTGAAAACCTATATATGTGTGTGTATATATATATATATATATATGTGTGTGTGTGTGTGTGTGTGTGTGTGTGTGTGTGTGTGTGTGTGTGTGTGTGTGTATGTGTGTGTGTGTGTATAACATGTAATTACAAGACACTTCAAAAGAGTAGCAAGTTAACTAAAGCTAGGCATGCAATCATTAGCATGCAGATTTATTGGTTTGTGAAAGTGGAAGAACCTGTTTTACTTTTTGTGAGAAAGAAATTAAGTAATCTGACATAGTCATCCCCAGTTATAAGAAAAATATCTTAGCTAAAATATTTTGTAGTGTAAAGTCAATCCTGCTGGAAGACCTGGTGGACTGAACATCTATGCAATTTTATTCTGTAAATACTCATCTCTCTGTTGAATAATTCTTTAACTTAAACCAGTTATGTCTATTATTTCTTTAATTTAGAGTCAGCTAGGTCTATTTAGCTATCATTAGTCAGTTTTTCTATAAATATTCTGTCTGTATACATGACTGTTATGTTTTATGTGTAACTAGTTTGACTTCTGAATATTAAGTCTTTATCAGCATTGTTGTCTTTACTGTTTCTGCAAGTTTTTTATTCACTTTTAATATCTTGTAACTGGTATTTAATTACTTAATTAATTAATTAATTAATTGTTATTATTTGAGGAAAAGGCATTATTTAGCAGTGTGGGGTTGCCGGCTATGATATAGGTTCATAGGTGTGTACTAGGCTAATATACCTGGAGTCTTTACAAGCCTATCCCATAGGATTACCCTGGCATCATGCCATCCAACCTTAGTTCCCAGTGCATCTGTCGAGTACAACCACTGCAGTGATCCCAAGGGTGAATTTTATATTTCCCATCCACTCATCAAGATTTCTCTTGAAGAGGGCCAGTGAGGTGCTCTGTTTGACATGTATGGGAAGTCTATTCCATAGCATGGGCAGTCTCTGGGTTATCAACCTGTCCCTCCAGCACGTTCTGTTGATTGTGGTAATGAGGTTGAGGACTCTGGAGTGTGAAGGGATTGGGATTTCTTTAGATGTACCATTTCTAACAGAGCTGGGTCAGACATTGCTTAGTAAATCAAGCAGAGATTGCCTCTAGGTAGGCAATATGAGACAGGGAATAGTTGCAGTTTTTTTAGTCTGTCCATATAGGACGGGTATTTAAGGCCTAGGATCCTCTTTGTGAGGCACTCTCCACTTGTTGCAGGTGTCTAGTGAGGTACATGCCAAATGGGGCATTATACTCAATGAGTGGCCTAATGAGGGAAGAGTAGAGGGAGACATTGACCTCTTTCTTCCTGGATGCAAAATCCTTAGTAATTAGATGTGCCACATAGAAGGACTTTCTGACCACAGTGGCAATGTGGGGTCAGAAGAGAGGTTCCTGTCAACCTCTGTTCCCAGATCTCTTATAATGCCTTCTGTGTTCAGTGGACTACCATCGATGTGGCAATTTATGGGAACCGGATTTTCCCAAAGGGGTTGATGACACATTTTTTGGCATTGAGCTTAAAGCTATGGTTCTGACACCAGTCGTTGGTCTCAGTCAGGTCTTTCTGTAGGATATCAACATCACTTGGGGAGTTAGTAATGGCTCCCAACTTGCAATTGTCTGTGAACTTTGTCAGCCAGAGTCCCTTGTGTTGGCCTGGACTTCTGAGAAGTAGATACCAAACAGGATAGGACCGAGAACCGATCCCTGTGGGACTCCACTCATGACTGGTTGGCAGTCTGACTTGGAGTCAACTACTTTCACACTGTGGGTTCTATCTGTGAGCCAGTTTGCAACCCACCTAGTGATATAGGGGTTGATGCTTAGCTTAGGGAGTTTTTCTATGATTTCTGAGTGGGGGATGGTATCAAAGGCCTTGGCCAGATTAAGGTAGGCTGTATGAACCACTTTGCCTTCATCCACAGCTCTGGTGACTGACTCAAAGAAGTCGACCAAGTTGAGCAGGCATGATTTACCCTTCACAAAACCAAACTGTGTGGGATCCAGAGTTTGGAGATTCCCTATATCCTTGTTTATTAGGTCCATGATGATGTGTTCCATAGCTTTGCATATCAGACTTGTCAGGCTAATTGGGCGATAGTTCCCAGGGTCTGTAGTCGCTCCTCCTTTGTGGAGAGGGATGACTATAACAGTGCGCCATTCAGTAGGGACAAAGTCTGAGGTGAGGCTGTGATTGAACAGGCCACACAGGTGAGATGCCAGTTAACACAGCCAAGGATATCGTCAGGTCCTATAGCAGCTGTATTCTTGGCTTGGACAGTGCTGTTTTAACCTGTGCAGCAGTAATACTGGGTGCCTGGCAATCTACTGGCATTGTGATTGGTCCTTTAGGGGGGGAGAGGGGTAGTGTTGGCACTGAATCTGTCGGCCAGTATATTGGGAATATCTGTTGGCTCGGTATAGGAAGTACCATTGTGCAGTAACTCAGAGCAAATCTTGGTATTGCAGTAGAGATTCATTACATAACTATAGAAGGTGTTGTGGTTGTCTTTACTATCCACTGCAATTCTGTTTTCATACCTAGCTTTAGAGGATTTGATGAGGGATTTCAAGTTTTTGTTGAGGGTGATAAGGGAGTTTTTCTAGTCTTGAGACTTCACCTTATTCCGCATCAGTTTCCTCCTTCTGTAGTAGAGTTTGTTTATGGCAGAGGACCACCAGATTGATTTCCCTTTTTTGGAGTAGACCATCTTGGTTCTATTAGGTATGGCAAGATCTATGCATTTGTGTACATATTCGTACAGTGCATTGGTGTATGATTCGGCGGTCATGCAACTATTCTCCATTTGCATGGGTGCTGTGAAGTTAGCCACCTCTGTTTTTAGGAGCCCAAAGTTAGCTTTGGAGAAGTTTTTCATGGTGCTTTGCTGGAGGGGTGGGAGGGATGTGGATTTCCATGGTGATTAGTTTGTGGTCGGATCTAACCAGGGAGGAGTTGACTATTGGTGTAGAGCAATGGTCGCCCATGTTAGTAATGACCAAGTCAAGGATGTTGCTACCTCTAGTGGGGTTAAGAATGAGCTAGTCCAGGGCATTGGAATTAATGAATTCCAGGAAACGTTGGGCAAGTGTATTGGTACATGAGTAGTTTTCCCAGTTAATGGAGGGGTAGTTGAAGTCGTCCAGTATGAGAGTGTTAAGTTGGACCCTAATATTCTCCAGGGTATTTAGGATTGTGGAATGTGAGTCTTGGGACTTGGTTGGGAACCTCTAACAGGCTATAACCTGAATTTCTGTCTTACCCAATGTTAGTTGCTCCTGAAGTATCTCTGATGCGTTATGTTGGGCTACCAGTCTGGAGGTGTGTGCATCCTTTATGAATATGGAAACACCACCACCTTTGGAGCTTTGGTCCAAGTTCTAGGGCCAAAAGGTGTGGAATGAGTTATAGCCTGGTAGTGCAGGGATGCTTTCTGCTGCCTTGAACCAGGTCTCTGTTACAGCACAAATGTCGATGTTCTCCATTTTAAGGAGTGCTTTGAGTGAGTGCATTTTGAGATTTAGACTTCTAGCATAGGGCACCATGACTCTCAGATTGCATTTATTTTTAGCTGTTATGGTCATAATCTGGTCTTTGGAACACTGAGTAAAAAAGGCACTATAGGGGTGGCAAGAGCCTTGACCACTATCTGGAAGCCTAGGGGTGACGGATGCAGGTCATCTTTGGCAAAGCATCGAGGTCTGTCAGTCATGTCATCCCAGGCAGACAGATACTGGATCCCCTTAGAATGACACCAGAAGCTTAGTCAATTGTTGAAATCAATCATTTTCTACTTCTACTGTGGTATAACTCTGGGTGATGGTAGGAGGCTGATCAGGGCTAGGGTCATACCCGGCTGGGCTACATAATCTAAGAGCTCTTCCAGGTCTCTTTTCATGTAATCCAGGGAGGTACATCTCAGGTCATTCACAACCACATGTACAATGACAAAGTCATATTTGTACCTGTTATTGAGGGACCTGAGTGCATGCATTATGTGGTGGATCCTGGCACCTGACATGCAGCTGACTGTTAGTTTCTCCTTGTTCAACCTAGTGAGTGGGACATCAGTGTGCCTCACTATCAAGTCACCTATGGCTATTGTGCTGGGCATGCTGTTTTGCCTTAGGGGCTTTGGTTGATTGGCACACTGTTTAGGAGAGTTATGTCTTCCATCTCTCTCAGCTTTCTGATTTGAAGGCCTGCATTTGCACTTGTTTCTGTCCTGTAACTCCTGGGCCCATCTCATTTGCTCACTCAAAAAAAAAATGATCTGCTTTTACTGTATTTGTGTTTCTTCCTACTTTATTTTGCTTTTGCATCATCTTAAAAGTACTCAATTGTATTTATTACTGCTTGGTGTAACTTATTCTAAGCCTTTTAGTTTAAGCACTTGGGCTTCAGACCAGTTGTTTTACATTAAGAAGGTTTGTGGTCTGCACTGTAGTGGCAGAACAGGTAGCTTATATCCTTCTAAGTTAGGAACTGCTGATTGAGGGCTCAGTGTCTGTTATTCTAAAAGTGTATTAATTCTGGTTTAAGCACTTGGGCTTCAGGCCAGTTATTTTACATTAAGAAGGTTCGTGGTCTGCACTCTTGTGGGAAAAGAGGCTGGACTCTGCCCTTCTGAGCTGGGAATTTCTGGTTAAAGGCTTATAGTGACTGCATATTTGAACTGCTTCTTACCGAAATTGGTACACCTTGTTTGCTGTAGCATAGACTAGATTCAGGCCTGCTGAATCTAGCTTTGTTTGTATAACTTGAACACTAATCCAGGCATTCTTTAAAGTATTCAATTGTATTTATTACCACTTGGTAGTAACTTGATTAAAGTGTAGCTATCATTCTAAGTCTTTTGGATTGCGCACTTGGGCTTCAGACCAGTTGTTTTACATTAGAAAGGTTTGTGGTCTGCACTGTGGTGGCTGGACAGGTAGCTTACATCCTTCTAAGTTGGGAACTGTTGATTGAGGGCTCAGTGTCTGTTACTCTAAACGTGCATTAGTTCTGGTTTAAGCACTTGGGCTTCAGACCAGTTATTTTACATTAAGAAGGTTCGTGGTCTGCACTCTTGTGGGAGGAGAGGCTGGACTCTGCCCTTCTGAGCTGGGAATTTCTGGTTAAAGGCTTATAGTGCCTGCATATTTGAACTGTTTCTTACTGAAATTGATACACCTTGTTTGCTGTAGCATAGACTAGATCCAGGCCTGCTGAATCTAGCTTTGTTTGTATACTTGTTGTTTGTTTGCTTGCTATTTCCGTGAAATGCTAATTCCACCTAAAACACAGCTTTTAGCACTTATGTGGATCCCTAGTGATATCTGCATTGCTTACTGTACTTATTTCCTTGTTTCACTTGAACAAAAGTTACTGTTTGTCATTTTTGCATTTAAGTTACCTGGAACACATTGCATTTAAGTTACCTGGCACTTGCTCACTAAAGCAATTATATAAGTCAGCACTAAAAAATTAAAAGCACTACTCCCTCACAAACTCCCCTTGAGTACCTTTTTCTCCATTGGCCCTTTTTTCCAATTATAAAGGAATTCCCAATACTATTCTAGCATGTCGAAAGGACAGTTGTCAATCTGCTCTCCGGTCCAGCTGGAGAATCTGGGAATCTTGAGGCAATGTTACAGCTGCCTCATGTACACAGACAACCCTCTCCTCCTCCCAACAAATTCCAACACATGTGAGAGATGCAACCATATAGCAAAACTGGAGGCTAAGCTCTCTCAACTCAGTACTGGTGTAACCAGTCAGGAGGAGAAGGAAACCACACTCACTACAATTCTAGTCTCACATAGACCTACCACGACAGCAAACCAAACACATAAACACACAAAAACATACTCGGGGGCTCTAAATAAAAATCTGCCTAAGCAGCAGAGACCTCCAAAGCAGACACCCAAGCAACTGCTACCCCAAAACAAAACACATGCAACACATAGCTCACAAAGCCAGTGTGGCAAACAGTCACAGCCCTTAAGGCTAAACAACACACCTGATACACTTGTAATAGGTGACTCTATCGTCAGGCACACTGACGTCCCGCTCACCAGGCTGAACAAGGAGAAGGTCACAGTGAGCTGCCTGTCGAGCGCTAGGATCCACCACATAACACAAGCACTCAGGTCACTCCAAGGCAAGTACAAATATGACTCAGTCATTGTCCATGCTGGAGTGTATGACCTGAGACGTATCTCCCTGGACTACATGAAAAGAGACATAGAGGAGCTCTCTGAGCATGTGGCCCAGGCTGGTATGACCCTGACCTTGAGTAGCATCTTACCCTCACCAAGAATGATGCCACAATATGAAGACAAGATGATCAATTTTAACAATTGGCTTACGTACTGGTGTCATTCAAAGGGGATCCAATGCCTGTCAGCCTGGGATAACATGCTGGACAAGCCACGATGCTTCGCTAGGGATGGCTTGCACCTGTCACCCCTGGGCTTTTGGATATTGGCAAAGGCTCTTGCTACCCCCATAGTGCCTTATTTAGGCAAGGCTCAAAAGACAAACCCACCTCCATAGGTATCACAAAGGATAAGAAACTTAGAGTAATGCTACTTAACACCAGAAGTCTAAACCTCAAGATGCACGCACTCGAAACTCTCCTTAGCATGGAGAACATCGATATCTGTGCAGTAACAGAAACCTGGTTCAAGGCTCCCGAGATCATGCCAGCACTACCAGGTTATACCTCATACCATGCTTTTCGGCCCCAAAACTTGGACCAAACCACAAAAGGAGGGGGAATATCAAAATTCGTCAAAGATACCCACACCTCCAGGTTGTTGGCACAGCATGAAGCATCAGAGACTATCCATGTACAACTAACAGTAGGTAAAACTGCCTTCCAGTTTATAGCCTGCTACAGACCACCCTCCCAAACCCAGGAACCCCACTCGGCCTTCCTGAGAACACTGGAAAATATGAAGGTCTCTCCAGACACCATTATATTGGGCGACTTCACCTACCCAAACATAGACTGGGAGCATTACTCTAGCTCCAACACCCTAGCCCAAATGTTCCTAGAATTTATAAACTCAAATGCTATGGAACAACTTGTTACCACTCCCACAAGAGGGGAAAACATACTGGACCTGATCATCACCAACATGGGGACTCTATGCTCCAGACCAGAAGTGTATTCCTCACTGGTAAGATCAGACCATAAACTAATCTCACTGGATATTCACATCCCGATCCGACCCCCTGCCCAGAAAACCACAGTGAAAAACTTCTCTAAAGCAAATTTCACACTCCTCAAAACCGAGGTAGAATCCTTCAAAGCCCCCGGGCCTGTGGAAAATACGGCCCAAACCTCAGAATCCTTTATAAATGCATTCTATGAACACCTTCAGGAATACATGGATCATGCAATCCCAAATAAACCCAAGACCCAATCCTCCAAAGGCAGACGTCCTGTCTGGTGGACCCCAGCCATAAACAAACTATACAATAGAAGGAGGAAGCTACTAATTGATAGAGCAAAATCCCAAAAAGGGAAGGCATCTCTGATCAGTATTAGCAAAAAACTATGGGCACTCATAAAATCATCTAAGGCCAGCTTCGAGAGAAAAATTGCACAGGACACTAAGGATAATCACAAGGCTTTCTTTAGTTATGTTAGGAACCTGGGTGGGAATTCCCAGATATGCTCAGAATTAGTCCAAAATGACAAAAAATACACCGAACCCACAGACATTGCCAACATCCTAGCTGACAGGTTCAGCGCAAACTTCTCCCTCCCTCCCCACCAAAAGGGCAAATATCTATCCCAGCAGAGTGCTGCCCCACTGACATCTCAGATGCTCAGGTAAGAGCCGCCCTCTCCAAAGCAAAAAACACGGCATCAATGGGACAAGACGGTGTCCCGGGCTGCGTCCTACATGAACTCCAAGAAGAGCTAAACCCAAACATTAAACTACTGTTCAATCTCTGCCTTATTACAGGATATGTACCCAAAGAGTGGCATACAGCAACAGCGGTCCCTCTCCACAAAGGTGGTGCCTCAATGGATCCTGGAAACTATCGCCCCATAAGCCTGACTAGCTTGGTCTGCAAAGCTATGGAAAGGATCATCATGGACCTCATAAATAAAGATATTGGGGACCTACAGACACTGGATCCTACCCCAGTTCAGTTTTGTTAAGGGCAGATCCTGCATCTTAAACCTGGTCGATTTCTTTGAAACAGTCACCAAGGCCATTGACGAAGGGAAGGTGGTCCACACAGCCTACCTGGACCTCACAAAAGCCTTTGATACAATACCCCACTCGGGCATTATAGATAAGCTCACCAGCTTAAATATAAACCCCTATGTCACTAGAAGGGCTGCAAATTGGCTCAAGGACAAAACCCACATGGTTAGAATTGCTGGAGCCATGTCAGACTCCAAACCAGTTACAAGTGGCATCCCACAAGGCTCAGTCCTGGGACATCTCTTGTTCGGTATATATTTCTCAGAGGTACAGGCCAACACAGAAGGACTGTGGCTGACCAAGTTCGCAGATGACTGCAAACTGGGTGCCATAATCGACTCTCCAGCCGACACAAGCAGCCTTTAAAAGGGCCTCATAGAAACAGTCAACTGGTGCCAGAACCATGGCTTCAAGCTAAACACCAAAAAGTGTATAGTCATCCCCTTTGGCAAAAACAAAGTGCCCACAAATTACCACATAGGTGGTAATCCATTAAGTACAGAAGAAGTAATTGGGGACCTGGGGACCCAAGTTGATAGCAATATCTCATTTGACAACCACGTGGCCAAAGTGGTTAGAAAAACATTTTATATAGCCCACCTAATCATGAAGGGATTCACATCTAGATCAGGGAAGGTCATCGTGCCTCTTTACTCATCCCTCATCAGGCCCATAATTGAGTACAATGCCCCTTTTGGGATGTACCTTACCAGACACCTGCAACAACTGGAAAGACCCCAAATGTACCTCACCAAGAGGATCAAAGGGCTCAAACAGATGCCATATGCTGCCCGGTTAAAGAAACTCCAGCTCTACTCAGTGGCATACCGCCTGCTCAGAGACGATCTGTGCCTGATGTATAAAGCCATGTCCAACCCAGAATTAATGGACATGCTGCACCTCAGAAAATCCAAATCCCATTGAGCTACGTACTTGAGAGACTTGAACCTCAGCACTGAAATAAATAGGACATGCTGGAGGGACAGATTCATAACCCAGATGCTCCCTTCACTCTGGAATAAAATCCCATTCCAGGTTAGGCAGAGTCCCTCATTGACTCTCTTCAAGAGGAATCTTGATGAGTGGATGGGAGATCGTAGGTTTACCCCGGGTATCACTTCTGTGTCACTGTTAGACAGAGGCACAGTATACTAACTTCGAAAAAGGGCATAGCAAAATTAATTTAAAATGGGTGGCGAAAGCCAAACACACTCTGGCTAGGCTTATAAATGCCATAGGGCAGATAGCCTAGCATGAACCTATGAACCTATGTGTCTCATGATTAGTGTTGTGTTGTGGTGGTCGAGTGTGTTTCTGCCTTGGAGGTCTCTGCTGTTAGGGTAGATTTTTATTGAGAGCCTCCACGAAGGTGGGTGTGTGGTTTGTATTTTTATGTGAAGGCAGTGCTGGCATGTGTTCTGGAGGGCTATGTGTTCCATGTGGTGTGGTGCAAGTGTTTACCTTCTCTTCTTGGCCAGCTATACTGCTCTTGGCTGGAGAGTGAGTGGCTTCAAATTTGGATATATAAGTGCATCTTTCACAAGTCTGAGTGTTGGGAAGTAAGAGGAGAGGGTTGTCGGTGTACATGAGGCAGTTGCTACATTGCCTCAGGATGCCCATGTTCACCAGGTTAGTAGGAGAAAGCACAGGGAACTAACCTTTAGACATGCCTGGAGGGGTGGGCATTAATAATAAGTACTAGAGCTGTTCCCTTGTAGAATTTTAGTGCTGGCTGTACTTTTGTGTGCTACAATAATTGCTACAAGAAGTCTGATATGGTAAAGTGCTAGACTAATAAGCTAGTAAAAGTACAGGAGAGGAGAGAACTAGAAGATCTAAGGGAAACATTGAAGAGCAGACTTTGGCACCTCTCAGAAGCTTACAAATAGTCCTGGATACAGCAAATCTGCATCTGGACTAGACTAGTTACAAGAAAGGTGAGAAACGTGCGCAAACATGGGCTTTTAAATCAGAAAGTTGAAAGAGATCAAAAAACTGCCCAAACAGCCAATACACTAGGCTACCTAGTGCTTACCACTCCCATTGATAAGCTAGAAGGCTTCCTTCCAACACAGAAATGTTTGGGGGGCTAAGAAGCTTACATACAGACCTGGATAAAGAAAATCTGCATCTGGACGAGACTAGTTACAGGAAAGGTGGGAAAAGCGCAAACACGGGCTTTTAGACCAGAAAGTTAAAGGAGAAGGAAAAAACTGCCCAAACAGCCAAATAAACTACAATTTCTGGGCCAGAAACAACTCCTTTTGTGGTAGATAGGCTACCTATTGCTTACCATTCTCACTGACAAAGTAGAAGACTTCCCTCCAACACAGAAAGGCTTGGGGGGCTCAGAAGCTTACAAACAGTCCTCGATAGAGCAAATCTGTATCTTGACTAGACTAGTTATAAGCAAGGTTGGAAACAAGTGCAAATATTGGCTTTTAAACCAGAAAATTTAAAGAGATAGAAAAAAACTGCCCAAATGGCCAATAAACTACAATTTCTGGGCCAGAAACCACTCCTCTTATGGCAGACAGGCTACCTAGTGCATACCACTCCCACTGATAATCTAGACGACTTCCATCAACACAAAAAGGCTTGAGGGGCTTAGAGGCTTATAAACAGTCCTGGATACAGCAAAACTGTATCTGGACTACACTAGGTACAGGAAAGGTGGGAAACAAGTGCAAACATGGGCTTTTAGACCAGAAATATTCTGGGCCAGAAACCACTCTTGTGATAGGCTACCTAGTGCTTACTACTCCCACTGATAAGCTAGAAGGCTTCCTCCAACACAGAAAGGCTTGGGGGGCTCAGAAGCTTACATACAGTCCTGGATACAGCAAATATGTATCTGGACTAGACTAGTTGCAGGAAAGGCAGGAAACAAGCTTAGAATTTTTTTACAGAAAAGCAGCTAAAACAGCACTAAAAACAATTCAAGTGCAGTGCAAGCTAGCATGCTTGAGTGTTTTGCAATAGTAAAGCAAATACAGTTTAATTGAATGCAATTTATTCAAACTGTATTCTGAACTGAATTCAGGTATTCTTTTATCCAACTCTGAACAGTTAAATAGTGCCAAAGTATATACTTATCAGCTGAGAAGTACACTCAGTCCAAACACGAGATTCTAGTAAAGTTTTTTTTTTTGTAAAGTGGAAAGGGAGAAAGGAGAAATGGAAGATAATTCAAGGTTAAGGACTTAAGTGGGTTGGCCCTCTCATATGTTCTCTCTGTATTAGGTAGAGTGAGCTAATGACACTAGACTGGAATAGAGCTGAACAGATGGGAGTAGTAGGAGTGTCTGAAATAAAAATATGATCTCACTGTACTCGGCTGAGAGAGCAAATGAGATAGACCTAGGAGGAGTGTTAAAACACACATTTATAAGAAGGGTGGGTAATTCCAAAGCCACCAAGATTAATCCAACAGGAACAAGGAGGGAGAGTGGAAACTAACTGCAGAGAGACTGAGAGACCGCACTATTCAGTGAAGCAAGTAAATAAACAGAAGAATAAAATGCAGTACTATCTTTAACACAATATTCAATAAAATAAATAAATAAATAGAAAAATAAACTGCATTATTATCTTTAACAGAGCAATTTTGTACTTATCTCAGCTTGTAATACAGTTGATGTAGGTATACAGCAGCCAGCCAAATAGCACAGATATTCAGCAGAAATAAATTCACAGATAAGTGACTAACACTTATAAGCACAGAGAAACCATCTAGGCTAAGAGTTCAACACCGAATATCAATGAAGTGAAAACAATAATCCCCACTTACTGTAGAGAGAGACAGAGAGAGTACAATATTCAGTGAAACAATTAAATAAACAGAAAAATAAAATGCAGTACTATCTTTAACACAATATTCAATGAAACAAACAGAAAAATAAAATGCCGTATTATCTTTAGCACTGCAAGTTTGTACTTATCTCAGCTTGTAATACAGTTGATGTACATATATAGCAGCCAGCCAAACAGCACAGATATTCAGTAGAAATAAATTTACAGATAAGTAACTAGCACTTACAAGCCAAAGAATCCCTCTAGGCTAAGAGTTCAACACTGAATATCAACAAAGTGAAAACAATAACCCCCACTTACTGCAGAGAGACAAAGAGAGCACAATATTCAGTCAAACAAATAAACAGAAAAATAACATGCAGTATTATCTTAACACTGCAAGTGTGTACTTATCTCATATTGTAATACATTTGATGTAGGTATATAGCAGCTAGCCAAACAGCACAGATATTCAGCAGAAAAAATTGATCAGTTCAGTTCACTCAATATATCACTGTTTATTTTAATTTTTTATTTTGTTTGGTTATAAATCAAGAGTGTGTGTGTGTGTGTGTGTGTGTGTGTGTGTGTGTGTGTGTGTGTGTGTGTGTAGTAATTTGTTTGAAAGGCATTAACCATTACTAAGGAACATTGAAAGACAAAGTGGTTCACAGAGAAAGTGGTAAGAAAGGGGCCCTGGTTGCTAGGTTGAAGGCTTAACAATAAGTGGATGGTGTGCATTCCTGGTCTGAGTATATTAGTTGGAAACCCATGACCAAGTAGCAATGCACACTCCCTTTATGTTCTTGGGATCATGTTGCATTTCATATATTGGTCAATGTCAGTTTGTGCATTTTTTATTACTATAAATTGTTGGGTAAAAATGGTGTGACTCAAGATAATATCCCTCTGGTAATCATCAGAACTATGTGAGGCAGTGGAGTTGATCAAAGGATTGTGTCCCCTGTCCTTCACACACATGAGTGGTGTACTCATTAGCAATTATGCAATTCACACCTCAGTGGCAGGGAGATCATCACTATTGGTGACTGTGGTCCATTTTTGTGTGTGTTGATGTATGTAAGGATTTCCTATCTTTTGCAAAGTACTTTCTTAATCTCCAGGTTTCACAAGTGCTTGTTTAAATGATGTCACATTTCACTAATTACTGCTATAGCTGATAGTTGTTTAGTCAACCATTAACATTTCTTTGACTGTTGTCACTTTGGTTCCAGTTTTATGACCATGGAGTTGACATATACAAGTAACAGGGCTCTGGAACTATGGAGAGCATAGCCACCTTGTAAATGCTTGAAGTTGCATTTGACATTTATTGGGTATGCTAACAAATGTGTTTTCTCTCTTGCTTAGCAGCTCTATTAAATGTTCCTTCAGTGATTTAGTATTCCATGTTATAAAATAATCACCTTTAATTTAATTGTGCATGTCATGTGATATTCAATATTTTTGTCTGCTGTCCTTTGCAATAAAAAGACTTCTGATGAAAATAAAATAAAATAAAAAGCAAAGAAACAATACATTCCTACAAGAAGACCACAGCTACCACCTCTAAAATGGTAAAATATGAGGTCAGCTCTGCCAACAGATAACAAATGTGTAATTCTTTCAAAATAATTACATTATTCTGGCAATGGAAGCACTAATTTACTGCAAACTACCATAACAATGGGTCTTAAATATATAAACATGACTTACAGGCCGAAATAAATAAATAAAATAAAATAAAAACTCCAGGTTATCAAGATATAGGCTATACAGAGATACTAAACAAAATTTCCCTCTGATGCAAACACATTGATCTCTTCTTCTTCTACCAAGTGTATAAGTAACAATACATGTACTTATAACATAAGGTTTCAGTTAAACAGTAAAAATGTCCACCCTGTATTTGTATCCTATCATGACCTTACCTGTAATTGGTAATCATGACTTGTCCTACTTTAGTATTTTCTTCCACTTTAATTTCATCTCTTAATTTAATATCTACATTATTCTCATTTACACTGCATCATTGCATGCCTTTCATCTCTTTCTGGTTTTCAGGGACATTCCAGATTTTGGGTCAATATTTTGCTTTTTCTTAAATCTGGCAGTTTTTTGAGGAAAGATTGTTGAGTACAGCCACTAATGTGGACAGTCACTGAAGACACAAAGTTATTTAACTTCAGGAAATATATGGCAATGCAAATCTCTTATTTTATCAACATTCTAAGCTAATAGGGCTAGTATTTCCAGTATGTTTTTAATTTGGAACATTTGCCCTGATTTTATTTATGTTTTTTTTATGCCCCTGATTCTGAAGATAACATTTTTATGACAATACCTCAGTTCATTTCTGTTAATGTAACTAACCTTCTTGGATATAAAGTGCTATTATTTTATTACTTGCATTGGTTATATTTCCACCTGTCTTCTCTTTTATATGAAAATGGTTTACACGTTACTTCCCTCTGTCCTGCTGCGCACCTTGTTATTTCTTCTTCCAAAATAATGAACAATAAGTGCCTCTGAAACTATCTCCACACATACTTTATTATTCTTTCATCCTTAGAATGACATATGAGGCCTTGGAAACTGATCCTAGCCCCTCTTACATATACAAATCCTCTGAACTACCAAGACTCTCTCACTCTTATTTAAGCCATGTTTGTTGAAAAAGGCATGCCTGAGAAATGTCCTCATATATACACACTCTGTACATCTCATCTTAGCCTTGGAGCAGGTGTCAATTACAATTTGTCTGAGAAGCCAAAATCAGGATTCTCTCCCCACAGAGATTATTACCAACTTTCCTATCAGCACAGCATTTTATTTCACTAGTAACCCTGTTGGTTCCTTCTTGTGGGAATTTATAGTCTCTCAATCGCCCTTTTCCTCATCTTTTCCAACATTAAATTATGTGCTATGCCACTGACTACACTCTCACAATATATACACACAGACACACACTAAAACCCTACCCAAAACCCGTAAAACACAAACACTTACCTACATCTCCAACCACCCACTCACACACCACAACACCAGAACTGCTAATTCAAAATCTCCGAACTTCGGGATATTGGACTTCATGCTTCTGGAGTTTTGGTATTCTCTCCTATCACCCTTCTGGTCTTGGGCTACTGAAATTCAGGATTTCAGTATCTCGAGATTCTGAAGGGAACCCATGTATATATATATATATATATATATATATATATATATATATATATATATATATACATACATGCACATATATATAAAGATCACTGAATAAATTATTTTCAAGATAGATAGCAAATCATGTGTTTATGCTTGTGGATATGACATTCATGTGTAATTAAGATTTATTTTAATCTTTTACTATCTAAAAATAACCATATAAAGGGAGCACAGCTTGGATGCCTACAAATGTCTACACACATATATACACACACACACACACACACACACACACACACACACACACACACGCACACACACACACACACACACACACATATATATATATATATATATATATATATATATATATATATATATATATATGTATGTATATATATATATATATATATATATATATATATATATATATATATATATATATATATATATATATATATATATATGTATATATTTATTGGAATTACATAAACTAAAATTTAAGGCACATCTTACTGCTGTCCCTTCAAAAAGTGCTTGCACCTCAAAAGGATTACAGATAATGAATTCTACATTATTAAATCATGAAGTGTGCTCTCAATTTTATGAATTTCTAATTAAGGGTTTCTAACTTCCCCCAGGATTCAGCAAGCTCTGCATGGCGTGCAGGAAGAGTGCAAGAGTTGCTGCAGGCATAATGGTTGACGTGTGATGCAGGAATGAGCTCTTGGGATGTGCATGAGTGCTCCTGCACTATTCCTGCATGGACACAGCCCCTGTATGCTAACTACCTCATTTGCTGGTGACAACCATACAAATGAGGTGAATTAGTGATCCAGGAAGCAGGCAGGCGTCAGTGCAGGAATAGTGTAGACTGCAGAAATGTATTCAGCACGTAGCTGAATACATTTCTGCAAACTACAAAATGGAGGCATGATAGCTCGTAAAAAAACATGTATTATAAGGGCTAGGCATGCCAAAGGCCAAATATATGACCATAGGTATGAAAGCTAGTTTCAAAATTATGAAGAAACACCTTTTTTTTTTTGACCGATTTTGGCCGTTTAAGTGTAGGGCAGTGGTGCTGAAATTGGATCAGCCCAAAAATAATTCAAAAAGCTGGAAATAAGCTTTGAAACCAAAATCATCATTTTGCCATTATAGTCAATGGCATGCATAACACAACAAGACCATGGAATAGTGGTTGCTAAGGGGGAAGGCTGAGTGTCGGTTTTGTTATCCATGCATTAGCAGTCAATTCTATGCAAATGAGGGGAATGATACTGAATCACAGATTTCCCCACAGTGCTAGCTTGCACCCAACCATGTAGGTGCAGTAATACCATGGTGTAAGCCTAATAGCTAGATGACTGCATAAGGGGGTGTGTCATGCATGCTGTAAGCTTATTGGAGCTCTGTGCCCCATGTTTGCCCTTAGCTAAGCACAGCTAAGGAAGAGTATATGTCTGAGGCTGCCTAGCAGTGTTTACATTGCCTAAATGGGTGTGCGTGCTACACACTGGGTTATAAACAAAAAATAAAATAAACCAGGAAATAGCAGCTCCATTCTCATCTGAGCACTGGGTTTGCACGGCGTGCATCGGGGCTTAAAGAGGAAGACAATGGGAAGGGAAAACAGCAGTAGGAAGGTAATGAAGGAGAACTAGCATAGCTGGCCGGTGACATGTATCAGAATCAGCCAATTACACAGGAAGCAGCACAGCCCAGGCCATCACACTACTATAAACTATGCAAACACATCTCACTCTGGTTTTTACAGCATACTTTACACCACCGGTGTACACAAATGGGGAAAGTTTACCTAACCAAAGCAACAAAATGATAGGGGCTGCTTTCACTTTCATAAATCAATATGTGGAAGAGGCTGAGGGTGGTGAGGATGAGAATGCTGATGACCAACCCACAGTGAGGAGAAGGAGAAGAGTGTACAGACCCAGAGTATCCTACCAGGGGCTAAATGAGCTGGAGATAGTGGAGTGCTATATGGTGGACAGGGACCTCCTATAGCAAATTGTTGACCTGTGCTGGCCACGCTGCACACCCATAACCAACAGAGGGGGAACCCATCCCAATGGATACCAAGGTATGTGTAGCTTAAGAATACTAGCCAAAGGTACCTTCCAAAGGCCAACTGGGGATATCATGGGGATCTCACAAGCATCAGCATAGGTTCATGGGTTAATAGGTTGGCACTATGCTATCAGCCCTAGGGCCTGTACAAGCCTAGTCATAATAATTCCCTGGCTATTTCTTCTCACAATATTTCCTTCCCTGGACCCCTGTCTAGCAGGGTGACTGGTGTGATTCCAGGGGTAAATTTTCTATCTCCCATCCATTCATCAAGGTTCATTTTGAAGAGGTCCAAGGAGGCGCTCTGCTTGACATGTATGGGCAGTCTATTCTAGAGGATGGGGAGTCTCTGGGTCAGGAACCTATCCCTCCAATATGTTTTGTTCATTGTGATGACAAGGTATAGGTCCCTGGAGCATATGGCTCTGATTGATTGGGATTTCTTTAAGTGTAGCATGTCCAACAGCTCTAGGTTTGGCATGGCCTTGTATGTTAAGCAGAGATCACCTCTGAGTAGACGATATGTGACAGAGTATAGCTGGAGTTTTTTTAGTCGGTCAGCATACGGCATCTGCTTTAGGCTTGTGATTCTTTTAGTGAGGTGTTTCTGTGGCCTTTTCAGTTGTTGCAGATGTCTTGTGAGGTACATACCAAATGGGGCATTGTACTCTATGATGGGTCTAATAAAACATGAGTACAGTGAGGCAATGACCTCTTTTTTCTGGATGAAAAGCCATTAATGATGAGGTGTGCCACACAGAAGGATTTCCTGACTGTTGTGACAATGTGGTTATTGAAGGTGAGACCACCTGTGTTCCTAAGTTTCTTATCATAGTTTCAGTGTTTAGTGTATTGCCACCTATGTAGTAATTTATGGGTACATGTTTTTTTCCCAAAGGGGATAACTATATACTTTTTGGCACTGAGCTTGAGCCCATGGCTCTGTCGCCAAGCATCTGTTTCTGTAAGGCTCTTTTGTAGAATATCCACATCATTTGGGGATTCAATAATGGCTCCCCATTTGCAGTCATCTGCAAATGTTGTTAGTCAGAGTCCTTTAGTGTTGGCCTGTACTTCAGAGAAGTAGATACTAAACAAGAGCAGTCCCAGGACTGAACCCCGAGGCACTCCACTTTTCACTTGTCTGGAGCTGGATTTAGAGTTGGCTAATTTTACAGTGTGGGTTCTGTCAGTAAACCAGTTGGCAACCCATCGAGTGTTGTAAGGATTTATGCACAGCTTAGTAAGTTTATCTGTGATTCCAGTTCCTGGATGCCATGTCAGCACATGCCAGTGAGCATATATATTTCCACAACACCAGTGAGACATTGACCAGCAATATGCCTCTCTTCCACCAAATAGCAGAATACCCTGCGGTAGTGGATCCTATAGACTGCAAGCACATACACATCAAAGCACCACCCGGTGAGTGGGGTAGGGTCTACATAAACAGCAAGGGCTTCCCCTCCATCAACTGCCAGGTCATGTGTAATGCCAAGGGCATTATAATGAATTTGTGTGCTAGCAGCCCTGGAAGCTATCATGACTCCCACATCTGGCATATGACATAGTTGTACCAGAGATTTGCCATTGGGGACATTCCATATGGCCACCTAGTGGGGGATGCTGGTTACACACTGGAGCCATGGCTGATGACACCCATCAGAAATGTACACACACCCAAACAAGAACTCCATAATGAGGCACACGCACAAACCAGAATCATAATAGAGCATGTGTTTGAGATGCTCAAGTCATGGTTCCAGTGCCTAGACATATCCGGTGGAGCCTTGCAGTACTGTCCAGCTACATGTACCCAAATTTTCATTGTATGTGCCATGCCACGTAATATGATCCTATGGAAACAGCTGCAGCAGGAATAGCACGGGGAAGGGCCACACAGCCCTCCACCATTGCCAAGGCCAGCACAGGCACAGACTGACTAAACGGAGGAACAACCTGAGCCTGCCCCTGTAGGTAGAAGGAGGTGTGCCCACTATGCCCAGGCCTTGGCAAGAGGCAATGTATAGCACATACACTGACACAATAGGAATCTAGAGAATCACACCTCTCTCTGACTCGCACATACAGTAAAAGGGATGCCAAACATGACACTGCCTGTGCTTAACCATGTATAGGGAGTGTACTATGTGCATCCAACATAGTCAACCCTCCAACACCATCATCAGTACTGATACAGCCACAAAGTAAGTCACTCTCCCTATCAATTGCTGAATGGAGTAGTATGTCCTGCTACTTGTATCTATGGTACAGATGTGAGCATGCAAGGGAATTGGGTGGCTGAATGGGATGGCAGCAGATAGTAGACAACTATATGGGCAGCAAGAAATCCATAACAACTACTGGTGTCAACATAGTAGGCAGTACTAGACAAGGTGACAAATCCCACTGCAGGAGATGTGGTGAGCCAAATGTGTGCCCATAGGGCACACACATTCATGTCAGTGAGGCTCACATACCCAAAAGTCTCAGCCAGCAGGACAGGTGTAGATGACCACAAAGAAAATCTGTGCTAAGGCATCCAATAGATGGCAATGGAGAACAGCCCCCCTCCAGACCTACACAGACAGACTACAACAGGTCAGGCAGTGGGATGTTAGTTCTGAAGGGTAAGAAGTCTGAAACTGAAATGTATGTTAATAAAAACTAAGATCTGTTCTACACTGATATGCCACTAGTCTCCATGATAGGTCAGAATACAGAATGAAATGGAAGCCAACAGAGTACCAGAAATACCAGTACAGTCATAGCAAATGTTTACAGTTGTTAGGTGTGCCCCCCACAATCCTATGTAGAAAGGTAGTAACATGTACGTGTGGGTATAACAGTGGAGCACAGATTACCTGAGCTGGCCAAATTAGCAGGATACATTGTTGCACATGTACAGTATGCAGGGCTCTGTGTGTTAGATTCTTGTGTGTTGTATATTGTGTGGAAGTGGTCAGCATGTAGGCATGGAGGGTTGTGTCCTGGTGGCCTATGGCCAGTGCAGTTGATGACAGGGCCAAGTTCTGACAACTGCAGTGCCAAACACAATGCATCCCAGCAAGACCAAATCCAGCAGTAATCCATAGTAATTGTTTGGATGCAATATCTGTCACCATCTGAAAGATGGACATGGCATGAATGTGGACCCAGACATACCCACAGTACACAGGTGGAAGTATTCTAGACAGAGAGTGTATAAAATGTTGCTTTCAAATGGACACACCTTTGGAACTGTACATACGGGTTAGCAGCACATTAGTTATTGTGTAGTATGGAATACTGATGTAGTGTGGCCAAACACTGGCAGATCACATAAGGCACAGTTATGAAGTACTGAGAAACCACTTATGTCCCCGCACAAGCCAGCATAAGGGGAAAGCCCCACATATATCTGTGAGTCAGCTGCAAGAAACTTCCATAGCACACATGCACTCAGCTCACCCCACCATCAGCCACAGGTTCATCACAGGTCATATCCCTGCTGATGAGAATGAGTACAATATGACCCCCACTTCTGCATGGGAATACCCACAGAATGTAGCATGCTGAAGAGGTGTCCCATGCAGGTGTGTCCCTAGCTGTAAGCAGCACCCTGCCAGCATCCATACCAATGGATTAATGAGGACAGAAATTATTGCCATTAACACCTTGCACACCTACCCTGTCACCCCGGGGGAATCCAGTGGTTTGCAGCCTGGGACTGTAGGAGTGAGAGAATGTACATGGCTGCTACAGATGGCCTGCATCACTACCAAATGCCCTACAGTCCTCTGTCAAAGGCCTGTATCTCACCCTTACTGCCAGTGTATGTTATCTCATGGAGTCCCAAATAATGACATAACACAGCCCACAGAACACAACTGCAAGGCCATGTCCACAATCCCAGTAGCATGTTCACATTGTCCTACTGCATGAACTGTGGACCAACCCCTAAATACTGCTGGGATGAAGTGATAACTATAGGGATACTTATCAGAGATCACTTGCATAATGTTAGCAAGAGGACAGAAAACCAGGGGGGGGGGGGGTAGAAGCATGGATGCCAAGGTGTGTGTGAAGTCTGAAACTCTGATGTGTGCCCATACTATCTCTGCCTGCAAACCCAGGAATGGGTGGCTACAAACCTGCTCGTAAACCACAATGTGAAGAGGAAATGACCAGATATATCAGCCCTGCCTCTGGGTAACCTGTGTGAATCTGTACAGCTGAGAGGTATGGCCACAGCAGGATATGGCCATTCTGTCATGTTGATAGATGTACAAGCATGGGATCCTCAGCCATGAGTACCAAGGCTGCAGACCACAATACTGGACACAGTTTCATTCATCTTGTATTTCCCAGGAATGTACTGTGAGCAAATAAGTATATCTGTCAGAAGTTAATGACATATATATCACAGTGTAAAACAGTACATATGTCTGAATATCTCTGCTAACACCAAAACTATGTAGCACAAGCAGCACAGACACAATTAGTTAAAGTATTCCACTATCCATTGCCCATTGTGACTCCATATTGTCAACCTATCTACAGATATCCTGTAGAAACAGGTTGCTAGCTGTAGGTGTAGAACATAAATGCCTACACTGGAGTACAACCTACCAGGAATGGATTCACACATTCAATACAGAAGGTCATACTGGGCACGCTCCCAGACTTAGAGAAACAAAGCCCATGTCTGATAACAAAATACAGAAGGGTTATATTGGGCATGCTCCCACAAATGAAACCCATGTCTCACAACAACAGTGGACTATACATATCTGTCGGTCGTAGATGTCTCTGCACACAAACCACATTGCACACCAGTCATGCTTTGCACACATATCAGATAGGAATACACACATATATCCAAGGACAACACACTATAATAGGTCAAACATACACAAACAGAGATGTGGGGAAATGAGAGAGACAGACAGTGAAAAAGAGCTTCGCATCATGATGCCTGTCCAACCCACCACACATCCAGTTTGCCAATATCACATGATGTGCCAATGTCTATCACTGTAGACATTTGCTTCTGGTAGCCCTCAGCACTATAGAGTCTGTGGTGCTTGTGATAACTATGTAACATGACAGTACAAGTCATTATTCATCTAACAGTCATATGCACAATCCTGTCAAATGTAAAGTTGTGTGTGATTGAGTGTTGTGTGTGTGTTTCCAGAGGAATGGTGTATTGACCATTCACACACACACTGCACTCCCTATTACCCTAGTTTAGCTAGCCTGCTGATGTCAGTCACCTTGAAATACCCCTTTGGAGAAGGATTGTATCTATAAACTCTGTGGTGTGTGCAATAACTGCATAGTGCTATAGTGTGATGTACTAGTTAGGTAGGAGTTCACATCCCTGACATGGCAACTGTGAAACTCTGTGTCTTTGTGTCTGTAGGAATCAATGATGTTTAGGTCATTCACAGTCACTACACCTCCCATTGCCCTACTTTAGCAAACCTGCTGATGTCAGTCACCTTGAAATAACTCCCTGGACAAAAATTAGCCCTGTAATCTCTGTGGGACATGCAATAACTGTGCAATGCTATGGTGTGATATACCTAGTTAGGAAGGAGTTCTAATCTTAGACAGGGCAACTGTGAAACCTTGTGTGTGTAGGGATCAGTGATTATGAGACCATTCATAGACACTACACCTCACATTGCCCTACTTTTGCAATCCTGTTGTCAGTCCCCTTGAAATACCTCCTTGGACAAGATTAACCCTGTAAGCTCAGTGGTGCATGCAATAACTGCATAATGCTATAGTGTGATATATTAGTTAGGTAGGAGTTCTAATCACAGATATGGCAGCTGTGTCTCTAGAGAGTAATGCTTTTGAGGTCATTCACAGTCACTACACCTCTCATTGCCCTCCTTAAGCAAGCTTGCTGACAGACACCTTGAAATACCTCCTTAGACAAGCTCTTGCTCTATATGCTCCATGGCATTTGTGATAACTTGTGTAATGCTATAGTGTGATGTACTAGTTAGGTAGGAGTTCTAATCCCAGATGTGGCAACTATGAAACTGTATGAGTGTGTGTGTGTGTGTGTGTGTGTGTGTGTGTGTGTGTGTGTGTGTGTGTGTGTGTGTGTGTGTGTGTGTGTGTGTGTGTGTGTGTGTGTGTGTGTGTGTGTGTGTCTGAGAGTATGTGTGAGTATGTGTGTGTAAAAAAGTAATGCTTTTGAGGCCATTTACAGTCACTACACCTCTCATTGCCCTACTTTAGCAAGCCTGGTCACCTTGAAATACCTCCTTGGACAAAATTCAACCACATCAGCTCCATGGCGTGTGCAATAACTGCTTAATCCTATAGGGTGATGCACTAGTTATGTAGGAGTTCTAATCCCAGACATGACAATCGTGAAACTTTATGTGTAGAAAGTAATGCTTTTTAGGCCATTCACCTCCCATTGCCCTACTTTAGAAAGCCTGCTGATGTCATCTACCTTGAAATATACATTTGAAGAAAGGCTAGCCCTATAAGCTCAGTGGTGCTTGCCATAAATGTGGATTAATGTTGTACCAGTAATTACACAGCTATGGATTTGAATCTCATCTGTGACAAGTGTTTATGTGTGTACATATGTATGCGTGTGTCTCAAAGATTTTGCTCCCATTTACAGCCAATACACATCTCAGAGCCTGAGTTTAGCAGTCCTGCAGATATCATCCACCTTACAAGTATCTGTTGCAAAGCCTATACCATGTCAGGTCAGTGGTGCATGTGGTAAATGTATAACATAATGGTCCATAAAGGTTGTTAGAGATTTGAAACTCACCCCTGGCAAATATAAATGTGTGATTATGGTAGAATTATTTTTGGGATCTCTCACCTACTATATCACCTAATGCCAGTATTTACAAGGACTGGTGATGTTCCTGACCTTAGAAGTACATTGGGACAACATCCATCTAATAAGCTCCCTGACATGTGTGATAAATGCAGTACACTGTAGTAGCAATACATAACTAGTTAGGGGTTTGAATCTCAGTACTAGCAAGTGTGTGTTTGTCATCAGTATCCTGTGTGGAGGTAGCTGTGATTCTGTAATGACAGGATGCATTGTAAGGCAGGTCTTGCTAAATATATTGAGGACCTACTGTATGTCACAATGTCCACCTTACAAGGACTACAGATCTCAAACCACAGAGAGGCTGGTGTAGACAATCCATAGCCCTACATGTGACATTATGGATTGTTGAACAGTACAGGCAACCCTTGTATTACTCAGAGAACACTCTCCACCAATGTCTCATATACAAACACACTTGGCTAGGCAACAACCACTATATTGCTTGTTCCCTGTATATTACCCACAGATAGTAACCACAGTGTGACTGCAGTGGACTACATACCAGTTGACCACAACACTGCCACTGACATCAGAATGTACTGTGATGTGTAACATCTCCTGACTGAGTGTGTGTTATCCAGCAAGTAAAATGACATGACACTCTGCTCCATCCCTACAATAGGCAAATAAATACTTACAGTGGTCTTTTGCTATGTTCCCCACTGATGCCTGCAACAACTGTAGAGTCTGCAAATGTAACCCACAAAGGGAATACCATGCCTTATACACATGCCCTGTATAGACAGATGCCACTAACTCCACTGAATACCTGTAAAATGCTGTCAGTGTAGGTGCAGGCACAGCCCCAGTTCCATAGCCAGGTCTCACCACATGAAGTCAGGAATGCCACATCAGATGATAACAATCTGTCCACACAACATGCCCCAGAGACCCCAAGTACACTTCCACATGTCATAGAACATGCATGTGGGACATGTGTACAACTCAGACATTGTTCATGTTATGGAATATAGATCACATACATGTTAAGCATTGCACAGCACTGGCCACCCACAATAGTAACCCAGATGAGTGGATGGTGAATACAATACCCACCTGTCTGGGCCAATCCAGGGACTACACCCCTGAGCCACACTGGAGACCATTGTCATGTGGCCTGATGCCAAAGTATTCCCATTGCCTAGCCCATTTCCCTATTGTAGCATGCCTGATGATGTCAGTCACATAGAAATAACCCTTTGGCCATTTATCAGCCGGATAAGCTCTGTGGTGCATGTGATAACTGTGTGTAGTGTAGCAAACTAGTTAGGTAGGAGTACAAATCCTGACCCTGCCAACTGTGATAATGTGTGTGATTCCCAGAGAGAGTGTGGTTGGGTCTTCCTTGACACCTGCTTTTGTGGATAGTCACATGTACTACACTTTCGTTATCCCTCCTTTATCACTGTTGCTGATGTCACTCACCTTCAAAGACACCTTTGGGCAGCTCTTCAATATATAAACTCCGTGGTGCATGCAATAACTACATAATAATGTAATGGCAATACATAGTCAGGTAGTGGTTTGAAATTCAGTACTTGTAAGTTTGTGTGTGTATCAATGCCCTGTTGGGATGATTGTGTAATGACAGGGCCCATTACAGTTTGTATTTTTCCACACCATTATATTGAGGAGCTACATGTCTCATTGTCAACATTACAAGGCCAACATTTCCAAACATTGTACAGATTGTTGTCGACAATCCTCAGCCATAAATGTATGCAGCCATGTGCAATTACCATGTGACAGTATGGATTAGTACACAATATAGGCAACTATCATAATGCCCAGATACCACTCTCCACCCATGGATCATACACAAACATGCTTGGCCCTTACTCTCCTACTCCTTTCCTTTCTTACTTTGTCTCTGTCTGTCTCTCTCAACCCCTCTCTGGTGGATGTGGAAAATTACACTTGCTTTATTTAGGCAGCACCTTGAGTTTTGTAAGTGATGCTCATGATCAGCTGATGGCCTGTGTATGAATTGCAGTTCCCCCACTAACTAATTGCATGTGGAACAGCAGTGGTATCATTCCTACAGCCAATTGCATGGAAACATACTCCTATAACTAAGCACTGCATGTGGGTGTTGGCCCTTTTCCTTCACTGTGAGCAGGACTTCATGTGGGTGTTTGACGAACAACATCACAGAGGGTAGTTGGATATACCTCTTACAACATACACTGTGGAGATAGGGCAACAAACAGGAGGGGAATGTTCCAGACATGAGGACAGAATGTAAGTATTGCTCTTCTACATTTGAAGTAACGTTGGTTTAACAGGGTTTGTGTGGATATGGCTGTTCTACATGACTTAATATCTGTCATGACAGTGTTATGTGGTTCAGGAAACTCTCACCTGTTCGACTATCTGAAGACTGGCCAGTGTTTGGAGTCATACATGTGTTATGTTACTCACACATTTCCTATCTTTAGAAAATGTAGTAGCATACTCTGAGGACTGCAGTCAGTACAAGGTGGCAGCCGTGTGCGCTACTGACTTCATATCCCTCAGAAGACATATGTCACAACAAACCCTGTTACACCAGTAAATTTATGGGTTTATCACAGCAACATGTCAATAGTCGCCCTGTGTTTGTACCTCCAGCCACAACTCTGTCGACATTTGTACATATGTCATGCAGTAAGAGGTGCATATGTTCAGAACATCATTATTTACAGACATCATACCTGATAACAAGCCAGTGAGATATCGGACTGCTAGACATGTTATGTATAGTAGGCCTTATATTTGAGGACAAAACCTTGACATCCTGTTGTAGTGTGTACAGTAGTGAGGTCTGTATACTTATGCTGATTCTTGACAGAGTGTGTATTGTGAATATGTACCTTGCCCTGTATACAGATTGTGGTAGATGTCATTGTTCTTGGTCCTGTTCCATCTGAAGTTGCATGCTTCTCCAGTGTATGGTACCCTATCGGCGTACATGTTTGTAGAGCCAGACCGACACATATCCCATACCACAGTCAGGCATTGGAATACACTGTGTATTGGCCCAGTATATGTAGGGTTAGTGTGAAAGTTGCACATATGAGAATGGTATTGTTCACCACTCCATATACTGTAATATTACGTACGCTTACCATATGTGACTGTAGCTGTGATCAGATTGGTTGCGGGTATACACTTTCACACATGTCTGTTACTCCATGCTGTTACATGCCTGTAGAGCCTGCTATATTTGCAGGTACATGTGTATTTCCCCTTAAGAAATGTAGGCCAGTGTTCTGGCGGTCTGCCTGTAGTTTGCACAGTGCTTTGTGACATGCCTAGCAGCTCAGTGCATTTACCCATTGTGATGTTATATCCAGATATTTGTCAGATGTACTGTTGCCAGGACACCATAACCGTTGTGCATTTCTGACAAAGCAGTGGGATGTTGTACAGATGTATATCACTAACTAGTCGGTAGTATGTGGGCTTGTGACCTCTGCTCTTCCAGTTATTATGTGTCAGTATTCTCTATTCCAGTATTTTCATGATATCCCCATTTACATGGCTGTAAAAATCCACTTTGTCAGGCTTGGTGCACACGTCTTGCACTAAGAGGTTCTGTGTATACCTCTGGACTGACCAGAGTGTGTCAGACTGTCCACAGTTATTGGTCATATCTCTGCTGTATTCCACAGAATCATTATTGTGAGTTGTGTGGGACTTCACTATGATGATATTATGATGTCTGTCAGTAACTGGTGGCATACATGTCAGTATCAGAAGTGACTTCCCACACAACATGTCTGTTAACACAACCCCTGCTACTGTAGCAACATTCTACATTAATACCTGCAATACTTACATGACATCCCCTTGCACTAAGAGGTTGTGACTATTGTGCTGAGGTATAACTCCACTACATGTCATGGACATATGTTATACATCTATATATATATATATATATATATATATATATATATATATATATATATATATATATATATATATATATATATATATATATATATATATATATATATATATATATATATATATTTATATATGTATAGACACACACACACACACACACACACACACACACACACACACACACACATATATATATATATATATATATATATATATATATATATATATATATATATATATATATATATATATCACTGCGTCCTTTCGGTCGAGCGTTGTATAGTCGACGCATATGGTGAAACACAAATGTCGAAGACAGTATAATCAATCGGGAATGGTTTTACCATGGGTCGAGGTAGGTGTACAGTATAATACCCTACTACAAACATCCTCCTACCTCGACCCATGGTAAAACCGCTTCCTCGATTGATTATACTGCCTTCACATTTGTGTTCTGACCATATGCTCGACTATACAACGCTCGAAATGACATTCGCATTTGATAGTAAACTATATATATATATATATATATATATATATATATATATATATATATATATATATATATATTACACACACACACAGATAGATCTATATATATATATATATATATATATATATATATATATATATATATATATATATATAATGCAATATAATACAGATGTATATCTTCTTCTTCTTTCAACTGCTCCTGTTAGGGGTCGCCATAGTGGATCAACTGTTTCCATTTCTTTCTGTCCTCTGCATCTTGCTCTGTCAGACCAACCACCTGCATGTCCTTTCTTACCACATCCATAAACCTTATCTTAGGTCTTCCTCTTTTCCTGTTACCTGGCAGCTTCATCCTTAGCATCTTTTTCCCAATATACTCTGCATCCCTCCTCATCACATGTCCAAACCAATGTAATCTTGCCTCCCTGGCTTTGTCTCCAAACCTTCCAACCTGGGCTGACCCTCTAATATACTTATTCCTAATCCTGTCTATCCTCGTCACACCCAGTGCAAATCTTAACATCTTTAACTCTGCTATGTCAAGCTCTGACACCTGCCTTTTTGTCAATGCCTCTGTCTCCAACCCATATAACATAGCTGGTCTCATTACCCTCTTGTAGACCTTCCCTTGCACTCTTACTGGTACTTGTCTGTCACAAATCTCTCCTGACACTCTTCTCCACCCCTTCCACCCTGCCTGTACTCTCTTCTTCACCTCTTTTCCACACTCACCATTACACTGAACTGTCAATCCCAAGTATTTAAACTCATCCACCTTCGCCACCTCTACTCCCTGCATCCTCACCATTCCTCTATCCTCCATCTCATTCACACACATATATTCTGTCTTAGTCCTGCTGACCTTCATTCCACTTCTCTCTAGAGCATATCTCCACCTCTCCAGGGTCTCCGCTACCTGTTCCCTACTCTCACTACAGATCACAATGTCATCTGCAAACATCATAGTCCACGGGGACTCCTATCTGATTTCGTCTGTCAACCTGTCCATCACCATTGCAAATAAGAAAGGGCTCAGAGTGCAAATAAGAAAGGGCTCAGAGCTGATCCTTGATGTAATCCCACCTCCACCTTAAATGCATCTGTCACTCCCACAGCAGACCTCACCTCTGTCACACTACCCTCGTACATATCCTGTACCACTCTTACATACTTCTCTGACACTCTCGACTTCCTCATACAATACCACAACTCCTCTCTAGGCACCCTGTCATATACTTTCTCTAAGTCCACAAAGACACAATGCAACTCCTTCTGACCTTCTCTGTACTTCTCCATTAACACTCTCAGAGCAAACATCGCATCTGTAGTGCTCTTTCCTGGCATGAAACCATACTGCTGGTCACTAATCATCACCTCCCTTCTTAACCTAGCTTCCACTACTCTTTCCCATAACTTCATGCTGTGACTGATCAGTTTAATCCCTTTGCAGTCACTACAGCTCTGCACATCACCCTTATTCTTAAAAATCGGTACCAAAACACTTTTTCTCCATTCCTCAGGCATCCTCTCACTTTCCAAGATTTCATTAAATAATCTAGTTAAAACCTCCACTGCCATTTCACCTAAACACCTCCATGCTTTCACAGGTATGTCATATGGACCAACAGCCTTTCCATTCTTCATCTTCTTCATAGCTATCCTTACTTCCTCCTTGCTAATCCACTGTACTTCATGATTCACTATTCGCACATCATACAACCTTCTCTCCCTCTCATTCTCTTCATTCATCAGCCCCTCAAAGTACTTTTTCAGTCTGCTCAACACACTTTCCTTGCTTGTGAGTATGTTTCCCTCATTATCCTTTATCACCCTTACCTGCTGCACATCTTTACTAGCTTGGTCCCTCTGTCTAGCCAATTGGTACAGGTCCTTTTCTCCCTCTTTAGTGTCCAACCTTTCATACAACTCTTCATACAACTTATCCTTAGCCTTCACCACCTCTCTCTTTGCCATGCACCTCATCTCCTTATACTCTTGTCGACTTTCTTCATCTCTCTGACAATCACACTTCTTCTTCGCCAACCTCTTTATTTGTATACTCTCCTGTACTTCTTCATTCCACCACAAGGTCTCCTTGTCCTCCTTCCTCTTTCCGGATGTCACACCAAGGACCTTTCTAGCCATCTCTCTTACTTCCTCTGCTGTAGTTACCCAACTATTTGGTAACTCTTTGCTGCCACCCAGTGCCTGTTTAACTCTTCCCTGAACTCCACCTCACAATTACCCTTTTTCAGTTTCCACCATTTGATCCTTGGTGCTACCCTCACACTCTTCCTCCTCTTCTTGATCACCAATGTCATCCTACAAACCACCATCCTATGCTGATTAACTACACTTTCCCCTGCCACCATTTGAGTCCTCACTGTCATGTTCTTGGTGCATGAGCTGTGTATCATTAAATATTTGCTACTGGATATTGATCTGACATGTAGATATTAACTGTAGACTACTGTGTGTATAGGACATGTCATTGAGGGCTCCTGTCATGTAATAATGGCACACCTATCAGTGTCAGACATCTATCTGTCAACACATTCATCCTAATGCATAACCAGTTGGCTTGCTGATGTCTGTCTACCCTTTGTACAGATGTGCAGATGTCAGTTATCCATCTTGGCTGCTTACAGGCAATCTATGTTTGACTGACACTGAGATGTCTGCCCAGCTGTGTTATGAATGCCACAGCTAGGAATTTACACCCTGTATGCACCACATGCTATGAATACCTCAACTACACTACCACAGTCAACAGAACATACTTGGGTACAGGTCTCCTAGACAGACACTGACCATGTTATATAATACATGCTGAATACTTGTCAATTGGAGCACCTCACTGGCCCTCTGCAAGAGGCAACCAGATGATTGGATGTTGCATTTAACCCTCACCCTGAGGATCACTCCCATGGCATCAGTTGATAGATGGCCTGCTGGCAAATGGCAGGTGGCATGATACCACTGTACCCACATCCCCTACTCTTCCCAGCTTTCCATGGACAATATCCTGGTACACACCTAGGAACATCTGCACCTATGGACCCCCATACTGACAAATGTGTCAGTGTGCATTACTGAGAATAACAGTGTTTGTGTGATTGTAAACCTGTAGTTGATAATACCCTGTGGGCCTTCACACCCACTACACCCCCCATCGCCATAGTTAGATATGGCTGCTACTGTAATGGATATTACATGTACCTTGTTACACTCTTCACCCTATGGGCTACCTGGACCTTGCAGTACCAGCACAACACTGTTGTGCAAATGGTTAGATAGGCATGGGTTACTCTCTGAGTCCTGGCAAGTGTGTGTATGTGTACAAGTGTGTATGTTTGTAGGATACAACATTCTGAGGCCACATTCTCTGAATACAATACACCTTGCCATGCAGTATAAGGGATAGTGATGCTGCTGACCATAGGAGAGTCATGACAAAGCATCACCCTACTATCCCTGTGACATGTGGAATTGATGCATATCCCTGTAGTAGCACTCTTGAGATAGACAAGATGTTGTATTGCAGTCCTGGTCAATGTGTGATGGTGGGTATGTCAGAATATTATAGGTTCATAGGTTCATAGGTTCATACTAGGCTATCTGCCCTAGGGCATATATAAGCCTAGCCAGAATGTGTTTGGCTTTCGCCACCCATTTTAAATTAATTTTGCTATGCCCTTTTTTGAGGTTAGTATACTGTGCCTCTGTCTAACAGTGACACAGAAGTGATACCCGGGGTAAACCTACGATCTCCCATCCACTCATCAAGATTCCTCTTAAAGAGAGTCAATGAGGGACTCTGCCTAACCTGTACTGGAATTTTATTCCAGAGTGAAGGGAGCCTCTGGGTTATGAATCTGCCCCTCCAGCATGTCCTATTTATTTCAGTGCTGAGGTTCAAGTCTCTTGAGTGTGTAGCTCGATAGGATTTGGATTTTCTGAGGTGCAGCATGTCCATTAATTCCAGGCTGGACATGGCTTTATACGTCAGGCAGAGATCTCCTCTGAACAGGTGGTATGCCACTGAGTAGAGCTGGAGTTTCTTTAATCGGGCAGCATATGGCATCTGTTTGAGCCCTTTGATCCTCTTGGTGAGGTACTTTTGTGGTCTTTCCAGTTGCTGCAGGTGTCTGGTAAGGTGCATCCCAAAAGGGGCATTGTACTCAATTATGGGCCTGATGAGGGATGAGTAAAGAGGCACGATGACCTCCCCTGATCTAGATGTGAATCCCTTCATGATTAGGTGGGCTATATAAAATGTTTTTCTAACCACTTTGGCCACGTGGTTGTCAAATGAGAGATTGCTATCAACTTGGGTCCCCAGGTCCCTAATTACTTCTTCTGTACTTAATGGATTACCACCTATGTGGTAATTTGTGGGCACTTTGTTTTTGCCAAAGGGGATGACTATACACTTTTTGGCATCTAGCTTGAGGCCATGGTTCTGGCACCAGTTGTCTGTTTCTATGAGGGCCTTTTGGAGGATGCTTGTGTTGGCTGGAGAGTCGATTATGGCGCCCAGTTTGCAGTCATCTGCAAACTTGGTCAGCCACAGTCCTTCCGTGTTGGCCTGTACCTCCGAGAAATATATACTGAGCAAGAGAGGTCCCAGGACTGAGCCTTGTGGGACGCCACTTGTAACTGGTTTGGAGTCTGACATGGCTCCAGCAATTCTAACCATGTGGGTTCTGTCCTTGAGCCAGTTTGCAACCAATCTAGTGACATAGGGGTTTATATTTAAGCTGGTGACCTTATCTATAATGCCTGAGTGGGGTATTGTATCAAAGGCTTTTACGAGGTCCAGGTAGGTTGTGTGAAAAACCTTCCCCTTGTCAATGGCCTTGGTGACTGTTTCAAAGAAATCAACCAGGTTTAAGAGGCAGGATCTGCCCTTAACAAAGCTGAACTGGGTAGGATCCAGTGTCTGTAGGCCCCCAATATCTTTATTTATGAGGTCCATGATGATCCTTTCCATAGCTTTGCAGACCAAGCTAGTCAGGCTTATGGGGCGATAGTTTCCAGGATCTGTTGAGGCACCACCTTTGTGGAGAGGGACCACAGTTGCTGTATGCCACTCTTTGGGTACATATCCTGTAGTAAGGCTGAGATTGAACAGTAGTTTTATGTTTGGGTTTAGCTCTTCTTGGAGTTCATGTAGGACACAGCCCGGGACACCGTCTGGTCCCATTGATGCTGTGTTTTTGCTTTGGAGAGGCGGCTCTTACCTGAGCATCTGAGATGTCAGGGGCAGCACTCTGCTGGGATAGATATTTGCCCTTTTGGTGGGAGAAGTTTGCTGAACCTGTCAGCTAGGATGTTGGCAATGTCTGTGGGTTCGGTGTATTTTTTGTCATTTTGGACTAATTCTGAGCATATCTTGGAATTACCACCCAGGTTCCTAACATAACTAAAGAAAGCCTTGTGATTATCCTTAGTGTCCTGTGCAATTTTTCTCTCGAAGCTGGCTTTAGATGATTTTATGAGTGCCCATAGTTTTTTGCTAATACTAATCAGAGATGCCTTCCCTTTTTGGAATTTTGCTCTGTCATTTAGTAGCTTCCTCCTTCTATTGTATAGTTTGTTTATGACTGGGGTCCACCAGACAGGACGTCTGCCTTTGGAGGATTGGGTCTTGGTTTTATTTGGGATCGCATGATCCATGCATTCCTGAAGGTGTTCATAAAATGCGTTTATAAAGGATTCTGCGGTCTGGGCCGTATTTTCCACAGGCCCGGGGGATTTGAAGGATTCCACCTCGGTTTTGAGGAGTGGGAAATTTGCTTTAGAAAAGTTTTTCACTGTGGTTTTCTGGGCTGGGGGTGGTGTCGGGATGTGAATATCTAGTGAGATTAGTTTATGGTCTGATCTTACCAGTGAGGGATACACTTCTGGCCTGGAGCATAGAGTCCCCATGTTGGTGATGATCAGGTCCAGTATGTTTTCCCCTCTTGTGGGAGTGGTAACAAGTTGTTCCATAACATTTGAGTTTATAAATTCTTGGAACCTTTGGGCTAGGGTGTTGGAGCTATAGTAATGCTCCCAGTCTATGTTTGGGTAGTTGAAGTCGCCCAATATAATGGTGTTTGGAAAGACCTTCATATTTTCCAGTGTTCTCAGGAAGGCCGAGTGGGGTTCCTGGGTTAGGGAGGGTGGTCTGTAGCAGGCTATAAACTGGGAGGCAGTTTTACCCACTGTTAGTTGCACATGGATAGTCGCTGATGCTTTGTGCTGTGCCAACAACCTGGAGATGTGGGTATCTTTGACGAATATTGATACTCCCCCTCCTTTTGTGGGTCAGTCCAAGTTTTGGGGCCGAAAAGCATGGTATGAGGTATAACCTGGTAGTGCTGGGGTGCTCTCGGGAGCCTTGAACCAGGTTTCTGTTACTGCACAGATATCGATGTTCTCCATGCTAAGGAGAGTTTCGAGTGCATGCATCTTGAGGTTTAGACTTCTGGCATTGAGTAGCATTACTCTTAGTTTCTTATCCCTTGTGATACCTATAGAGGTGGGTTTGTCTTTTGAGTCTTTCCTAAAAAAGGCACTATGGGGGTAGCAAGAGCCTTTGCCAATATCTGAAAGCCCAGGGGTGACAGGTGCAAGCCGTCCCTAGCAAAGCATCATGGCTTGTCGAGCATGTCATCCCAGGCTGACAGGCATTGGATCCCCTTTGAATGACACCAATACTTAAGCCAGTTGTTGAAATTGATTATCTGGTCTTCATATTGTGGCATCATTCTTGGTGAGGGTAAGATGCTACTCAAGGTCAGGGTCATACTGGCCTGGCCACATGCTCAGAGAGCTCCTCTATGTCTCTTTTCATGTAGTCCAGGGAGGTACGTCTCAGGTCATTCACACCAGCATGGACAATGACTGAGTCATATTTGTACTTGCCTTGGAGTGACCTGAGTGCTTGTGTTATGTGGCGGATCCTAGCGCCTGACAGGCAGCTCACCGTGACCTTCTCCTTGTTCAGCCTGGTGAGCGGGATGTCAGTGTGCCTGACGATAGAGTCACATATTACAAGTGTATCAGGTGTGTTGTTTAGCCTTAAGGGCTGTGACTGTTCGGCACACTGGCTTTGTGAGCTCTGTGTTGCATGTGTTTTGTTTTGGGGTAGCGGTTGCTTGGGTGTCCGCTTTGGAGGTCTCTGCTGCTTAGGCAGATTTTTATTTAGAGCCTCCGAGTATGTTTTTGTGTGTTTATGTGTTTGGTTTGCTGTCGTGGTAGGTCTATGTGAGACTGGACTTGTACTGAGTGTGGTTTCCTTCTCCTCCTGACTGGTTACACCAGTACTGAGTTGAGAGAGCTTAGCCTCCAGTTTGGCTATATGGATGCATCTCTCACATGTGTTGGAATTTGTTGGGAGGAGGAGAGGGTTGTCTGTGTACATGAGGCAGTTGTAACATTGCCTCAAGATTCCCAGATTCAACAGATGGACCGGAGAGAAGATTGACAACTGACCTTTGGACATGCTAGAATAGTATTGGGAATTCCTTTATAATTGAAAAAAAAAGGGCCAATGGGGAACAAGGTACTCAATCTATCCCTCCAGCACGTCCTATTTATATCCGTGCTAAGGTTTAAGTCGCTTGCTCTAGTAGTTTTGGTGGATTTGGATTTTTTGAGGTGGAGCATGTCCATTAATTCCTGGTTGGAAATGGCCTTGTATGTCAGGCACATGTCACCTCTGAGCAGACGGTATGCGACTGAATAGAGCTGGAGTTTCTTCAATCTGGCAGCATATGACAGATTTTGGAGTCCCTTTATCCTTTTGGTGAGGAACTTTTGGGGTCTCTCCAATTGCTGCAGATGTCAGGTGAGATACATCCCGAATGGGGCATTGTACTCGATCATTGGTCTGATAAGTGAAGAGTACAGGGGAACAATGACCTCACTAGATCTGGATGTGAATCCCTTCATGATCAGGTGGGCAATGTAGAAGGTCTTTCTAACCACTTTAGCAACGTGAGTGTCAAAAGAAAGGCCACTGTCAACCTGGGTCCCCAGGTCCCTGATAACCTCTTCTGTGCTTAGTGGATTGCCACCTATATGGTAGCTTGGGGTTACCTTGTTTTCCCGAAGGGTATGACTATACATTTTTTGGCGTTTAATTTCAGGCCATGGCTCTGGCACCAGCTATCTGTTTCCGTGAGTCCCTTCTGAAGGATATCCGTGTCCGATGCACTTTCCACTATGGCGCCCAGTTTGCAGTCGTCTGCAAACTTTGTCAGCCAAAGTCCTCCCATGTTGGCCTGTACTTCTGAGAAGTAGATGTCAAACAACAGGGGGCCAAGGACCGAGCCCTGTGGGACACCACTTGTGACCGGCTTGGAGTCTGACACAGCGCCAGCAACTCTAACCCTGTGGGTTCTGTCCTTAAGCCAGTTTGCAACCTATCTTGTGACATATGGGTTTACATTTAAGCTGGTAAGTTTTTCTACAATACCCGAGTGGGGTATTGTGTCGAAAGCCTTTGCAAGGTCAAGGTAGGCTGTATGGACTGCCTTTCCCTCATCAATGGCCTTGGTGACTGTTTTGAAGAAGTCGAGCAAGTTCAAAAGGCATGATCTTCCCTTGACAAAGCCAAACTGGGTCGGGTCCAATGTCTGCAAGTCCCCTATATCTTTGTTTATGAGCTCCATTATGATCCTCTCCATAGCTTTGCAGACTAGACTTGTTAAGCTTATGGGCGGTAATTACCAGGGTCCGTAGAGGCGCCGCCTTTGTGGAGTGGGACCACAGTTGTCGTACACCACTCCTTGGGCACGTATCCTGTGGTAAGGCTGAGATTAAACAGCTGCCTTATGTGCGGGTTTAATTCCTCATTTAGCTCGTGTAGCACACAGCCGGGGACACCATCCGGTCCCATTGATGCTGTGTTTTTAGCTTTAGAGAGAGCAGCTTTCACCTGCGCATTTGAGATGTCAGGGAGGCTACACTCGGCTGGGATAGTTATCTCTCCTTTAGGGGGGAGAGGGGGGTGAAGTTTGCACTGAACCTGTCTGCCAGTATGTTGGCAATGTCTGTGGGTTCAGTGATTTTTGTATCATTTTGGACTAATTCTGAGCATATCTGGGAGTTTCCACCCAGGTTCCTAACATAGCTGAAAAAGGCCTTATGATTGTGCTTTGAATCCATGGCAAGTTTCCTGTCAAACTTGGCCTTACTTTATTTTATGAGTGCTCGTATTTTTTACTAATAATGATCAGGGGTGACTTCCCTTTTATGGATTTTGTTCTATCATGTAATAGCTTTCTCCTCTTATTGTAAAGTTTGTTAATGGCTGGGGTCCACCAGACTGGACGTTTGCCCTTTGTGGAAAGAGTCTTGGTTTTATTTGGGATTGCCTGATCCATGCAGTCCTGGAGGTGTTCATAGAAGGCATTTGTAAGGGCTTCCAGCTTGGGTTGTGGTTTCCACTGGCTCAGGGGCCTTGAAGGATACCACACCAGTCTTGAGTAGTGTGAAGTTTGCTTTAGAGAAGTTCTTCACTATGGTCTTTTTTGTTTGGGGTGGGGGCGGGATGTGGATTTCCAGTGAGATTAGTTTATGATCAGATCTCACCAATGAGGGATATACTTCCGGTGTGGAGCATTTTGTCCCCATGTTTGTGACAATGAGATCTAGTATATTTTCTCCTCTTGTGGGAACAGTGACTAGCTGTTCCATGGCATTTGAATTTATGAACTCCAGGAACCGTTGGGCTAGAAAGTTAGGGCTTGAGTAATGTTCCCAGTCTATATTCTGGTAGTTGAAGTCACCCAATATGATGGTGTTTGGAGATACATTTATACCCTCCAGTGTCTTCAGGAAGGCTGTGTGGGGTTCCTGAGTTTGAGAGGGTGGCCTGTAGCATGCTACAATTTGTAGAGCAGTTTTGCCTATGGTTAGTTGCACCTGGATGTTTTCCGAAGCTTCTTGCGTTGCCACCAACCTGGAGGTGTGGGTATCCTTTATGAATATGGATACACCCCCTCCTTTTGTGGTGTGGTCCGGGTTTTGGGGCCGAAACGCATGATATGAGGTAAAACCTAATAGTGCCGGGGTGCTCTCAGGAGCCTTGAACCAGGTTTCAGTTACAGCACAGACATCGATGTTCTCCATACTGAGAAGGGCCTCAAGTGCGTGCATTTTGAGATTTAGACTTCTGGCATTGAGCAGCATTACCCTCAGTTTCTTCCCATTTTTGTTTTCTAGGGTGGTAGGTTTAGAATTTGAGCCTTGCCTAAAAAAGTGCAGGCCACAAACCTTCCTAATGTAAAACAACTGGTCTGAAGCCCAAGTGCTTAATCCAAAATACTTAGAATGATAGCTACACTTTAATCAAGTTACTACCAAGCAGTAATAAATACAATTGAATACTTTGAAAAATGCCTGGATTAGTGCTCTAGTTATACAAACAAAGCTAGATTCAGCAGGCCTGGATCTAGTCTACGCTACACCAAACAAGGTGTACCAATTTCAGTAAGAAGCAGTTAAAGTATGCAGGCACTATAAGCCTTTAACCAGGGTTTCAGTGAGTACAATATCCAATGTGGGATGTGGGTGCTGAGTATATGTCCCAAGGTCCACTATATGGGGACTACTGTCACCATCAACCATACAGGTAACTGATTACACTATCCAGCTCAATGATGCATGCGCTGTGTGCAACTTATCTGTATTCGAATGGACACACTGACAAGGTAGTTAGCACTGATAAACCCAGGTCTCTCAGATGTGTGTATGACTGTTATGTGTTTGTCAATGTGTATATGATAGTATGTCACACTATGTATTGTTCATAAACAACTAGTACACCCCCCATTACCATACTGTACAAGGCCTGGTGATGTTCTTCACTTAACAAGTAAACTGGGACACACCTCATACTAAAAGCTGTGTGGTATGTGCAATTAAGGCCACACACATTAGTAGCAATAAGTACCTAGGTATGGGGGGTTCTACTCTTAGTGTTGCCAAGTAAGAGTGTGCATGTATGTGAAGGGATCTACTTCAGTCTGCAAATAATACATGTCCCAGGAGGTCATCTGTCCAATAACTGACTGGCAAATGCTAACATTTCACAGGTATCATCTTGTGGAAATTCTTTCCATCAAAACTAGTAGTAGATGTGTAAATGCCCTCTTCCCCACTGTATACCTGTACAGCAATACTGGGGTTGGTATATATAGCTGGGTGTGGATCTTGTGGACACAGCCACCATCATTGTGGTTATTGTTGAGTGTATTCCCCCGCTTAGTCAGCTGTAATACTGTACAGGTTATGGTAACAAGTTAAGTAGTTGTGAATCACATTATCTGCAGTTCTACACTGCCCCACACCCTCCAAATGGTAAGGCGGTGCCACCCACACCAGCACACCTATGTTTACCAAGTTGAGTATTGCACCACATTGAGGAAGGGGTCATATATCCTGCCAGTACCATCGTCAATGACATTAAACTAGCAGACTGATTATTTTCCAATGCGATGTGCCTATTCTGTCTTGGTGGAATTACATAGGCTAAATTGGGTTCCCTGCAAAAGTACATATATCCATGTACACAGTATTCTCTGTGTATTGCATCAACACCAAAGCCTCTGTGTGTGTGTGTGTTATACACAAACATGTGGTGTGTATCACCCAGTACACTAACCATTGTCCACTGTAGAAGGACTGCTGACATCAGCCACCATGCACTCACCTGTATACACCCCTCAGACCTATCAGGCATGTTGCACATGCAGTAACTGTTATACAGACCTGTGACTTATGGCACAGTCAAGGTGTCACTACAGTGCCATACCCCTTGTAGGAAACAACAGCAGACCAACATCCTGCTGACGCATAGACACCTATGACACAAACAGAATACATTATGGAGATCAATATCACTCAGTGTTAATAACAGCTATAATGCATCATAGCTGGACAGCTACACATCCTGAAATATAAGCATTAAACTTTAGAGCTGAAAACATGTTACACAGCATTACATTGGTTCACCATAGTACAGTCACCCTGTGTATCAGAACCATATTAGTCTGTCCCTGCATTGATGTTAAGGATGACAGGGATGTGGCACAGGTATCATCATATGTACAGGGTGTGTTGTGGATTTGCCAGAGACCTGGGCTGAGCCATTTCTTGGACATCATGTGTGTGTTAGGAGGTTTCATTATTAATTGGGCTGTGCAGATGTGGCGTGTGTAGGTATCGGGTTGCCCTAGCTGTGCTGGTGATGTGTGTGTGTGTGTGTGTGTGTGTGTGTGTGTGTGTGTGTGTGTGTATGCATGCACACAGTTCTGCCATGTGGCTGCTCTATACAGGGGTTTGATGGACAGCTGCAGACCATACCTGGTAGAGTGTGCAGTTCACTGTCTCTGGCCATGGACATGAGAACTATGCCTGCCAGGGATTTCATGGGCACTACCAGGTACAAGCCAAGATATGGTACTCTCCCCTGATGATGACATATGTCTGCTGGATCTGGGTCCCTTTTGGGACCAGCCAGGGCCATGTGCATGTGGCCTGCTATGTTGTGGTGTGGACAGCGCCCCCTGCAGTGCTGGTGCTGGCACGGGCACTACGGGAGTGGCTCTGACTTGTTGCACATACACATCGACTTCCATTTATTGGTGCTGCTGGCCTACGTCCACATGGCTGTCGCACTACTCCCACTATATGCTCAAGCACAGACATTCCACAGTTGAGGATTCCCACCATCTCACCCAACTGTCTATCCAGGAACTCTACAAAATAATGGTGGGCACCTGCAAGATCACGGATGTTGTCAATAACAGCAGAATGAGTAGCCCTTTGGACCCTCAGACCCTGTCTGGTATAACGTTCCATATGGGCCTGCACCTCCATGATGGCCTGAAACATGTGTCTGGTGACATTAGGTGTGGCACTTCTGCCAGGGGCATGATGACCAGCAGCCCTCCTGTGAGCACCCCTGTACATCTGCCTATGTGGTACCTCACCAGGCATCCTGCTATGGCTGCTTTGTCCAGACACACTTGCCATAGGCACCACACTGTCCTGTCCCATGCCACCACCTGCGAACTGTCCCTCATCTATGGCCACTGGTGAAGGGGTATGCATAGGCAATGTGACTGTGTACAGAGATGGGGTGGATAACAGTGGTATGTCAAACGATGGCACAGCTTCAGCCCCTGACAACCCTGCCTGTGCCTCACCACACCCATCATCATTGTCAGAGTCTGTATGGACACTAACATCAGTTTGCCTGCAGGAGGGACCCTGACCCACCTCGCCACCTGTGAGGGGGAAACAAGAAACACACTTTAAGACCGATATGTCATTGCTTAACTGTACACACACACACACACACACACACACACACACACACACACACACACACACACACACACACACAGACACACACACACTTACAGGTGAGGTTGCACAAAGATATTACACACAGACCTCTCATTACCCATCTGTCAACATGCATGACATATGACACTCAACAGCATGCACTGCAGCTGTAATCAATCCCTGTTACCAACATTATACATCTCTGTGATACATGAGTTGTGTTAGTAGGTGATGCCCCTTCCACTGGAATGTACTACATCCATATACACAGTATTGCTGTGCACCTGTTCATCACCCTGGCATGTACTGCGCACCATACCTCACAGGTCTACATGCCATTGCTGAATGCATATAAGTGTGTCAGTTATGTTTGCTCTGCTGCTCACAGCCCCTATCTGTTTGTCTGACACATACATGGGATGATATGTGCACAGATGTCAATAGTGAATGCCTGATGTCTTATTTGCAGATCTCATCTTCAGCGGTGCATGTATGACCAAATAAATACAATTACACTGACAACTTTCAAACCTTACTGTGGCTATGACGGGTGTACACACCCTTATTGACATGGCACCCTCTTCCCTGATATACCATAGGGCCACAATACTGCATATGTTAACATTAAATAACCTGAAATGTGGCATATGACCTGTGCAATCAAATGCAGTATCAAACAAATGTGTTAGTTGTGCAGATGCTGACTGAGATGCATACAATATGTGGGTGCATAAGTGTGCACACCCTTAACATGATGGCTTGTTGCACCAACTGTTAAGTGTACTACAGCAATCACTATTCCTAGAAGGAGTATACTAGCATAGCCCATCTGCACTTGCCAGTATTTGGTTACTCTGCCCTACAAATGTACCCCAACTTTGCAAGATTGCAAGGTCAACTCATGTGTACAGCCCTTGGAGATCACACGGTGCCTTCACTATTGCTGTGGAGTCAGGGTTATGTCTACCACAATTCATGACCTTGACTGTGTGCAGATACAGCCATTCTTAGCGAGCTTTGGATGTCTGCTTCAGTTCACTGTTGTGTTTCAAGATGACACTCCTCCCCATCCTCAGCCTTTTTGCAGATGCTTGACAACTATGGGCTACACATGAGTGTCATTTTGCAGTGTCCCAAATTTATAACACCATGTGTACCAGCCTAGTCCCTGCTAATGAACAGCAAACATACAGGTGTACACTGGCACCAGCAAGGTACAGATAAGGATGGTGGGCCTGAGGTGAAGTGAGGTGTTGCTTGTGCAGCACATGTATCTTAATTGATACTGTCTGTAGGTTTCGAACTTGGTCTTGGTACACCATTACACATTGCAACACAGGCCTTTGGAGGACTTTTGATGTTATGCATATGCTACTTGTAGAGAGCTCTGGCTGATTTTTGCTGTGGATCAACTGTCCCATATGATTACCCTAACCCACAGGCCACACTTATGCAGAGTCCAGGCGATTGTTGACACAGGTACTGAGCAGCCAGTACTTGCTAGACATTCCTGCAACTCCCTTAGTGTTGTGGCATGTTTCTAAGCAGCCTCCATGATCAGTTTGCAACATGTGTCGTCATCTGTCTTGGATGGCCATCTATTTATTTTCTACATTAATGTTCTCCCATACTTCCTCGTCACATACATGACTGTCTGTACCATTTGCCATGGTATGTGCAATGGTTAGGTAAGGCTACATGTCCCACTCCTGCATGATACTTGTTGGGTATGGGATCCATTCCATGGCTTGTAAGATTTGTGCAAGCCATGGCTGCATCTGTTGCAGGTGAGTTGGCAAATGTGATGGACATACGTCTTGAACAGCAGACCATTTCTTGGTGTGACATTGAGGACTTGTACTTGCTAGAAGGTGCATACTCATGAAGAGGGAATGCTGTCATCTACCAAGCACTACATCCAATTACATGCATATATGTTTCACATACCTGTTGTAGTATTGTTCTCTCTTCTAGGTACACTTTATGTGTCCCTGGTTTTATACACTTTTGTTTTTGTTTAGTTTGTATTTTTAATTTTCTCGGTCTCTCTCTCACTTTCTCTCTCTCTCTCTCTCTCTCTCCACTACAGGGATTGAGCTTCTTTGAATAGGTTGCAGCATGGACTTTGTAGGTGATGCTTATGATCAGTTGATGGCCTCTGCACCAATCAGTGTTCACCACTTGCTAATTGCATGCAGCCAACTGTGTAGTACTTCCAATTACCGCTGTCATGGCAACCCACTACTATAAATTACGATATCATGTGGGTGTTGTTCCTTTACCTTTCCTGTTTGGAAGACATTCTTCCTGTGTGTGGGCAGCAGTGTTACAGACAGCAGGTAGAAATACTTCTTGCAACAGGACTTGCAGACACAGGCCAACTACATATTTGTATAAGGTTCCAGACCTATGGACAGTGTGAGTATTGTTGTTATATGCATTGAATACCGCTAGTTTCACAGAGTGAAGTACATGCTAGTTTTGCATGGAATGCAGTCTGTCTGCATAGCTCTCAACTGTAGGCCTATCCACATGATGGCCAGAGGATTGACTGTTATGTTTTGTCTGTTCGCCACACAGGTCTTGTCTCTGATATATCAGTGGCATTCTCTCTGTTGAGTGCTTTCAGTACATGGCTACATCCATTTGTGTTTCTGACGTCATATTCCTGAGTTAGGGTATGTTGCAACCAATCCTGTAACACCAGCAACTTTCACAGTGTATAACAGCAATATTGCAAATATGGCCCTGTGTTCCAGCCTCTGTCATCCACCTATATACCAGGCTTTGTCCATATGTCATGCAGTAAGAAGTTGTTAAGTAGTGTCCTATCATTATTTAGTGCTGGCATTCCTGCTATCATTCCAGTGATGTTGTGGACTCCCACACAATTTGTGGGGTAGGGTCCATATATATGAGGGCTACAGCTGGACAAAATGTGTGTGGCCTTCTACAGTCCAGAAGTCAGTGTATATAACACTGTTATATGCCCTTGTAAGTCATTCTGTGAGGGAATGGTATGCACCATTTTTAACCGAAGCTGTTACAACATGTGAGGGATATCACTAGTAAGACACATGAAGGTAAATGGCTGTACATTTTTATACATTTCACCATGGGAACAGTGGTGGGCTATTGCTTACTGTCTTGCAGACAGTTCTGTTTGTCAGTGTGATATTGATGTTTTAAGTTAAGCATTGTTATGTAACAGATACATTTTCATTGTGACAACTTAATTCTTTTCCCCCTAGGGGTTGAGTACAGAGTGTAATTGGAGGCTGCTGAACTACACCTGTGATTAATTAGTGTTGATTGAGTCTTATCTTCCAGGCAAGTGTTTTTTACTGTTGTACTACTTGAAGGCATTGGCCTGGACAGCAACATATGTTGTGCTTTCAGATTACTGTATCAAATATTTTGTTTGAGAGTTGCATTACTCAGTTATTATATATTTCAAACACCTATCTGCTATATGAAGTGACATATACAACTGAAATAATACACAAATAAACATTTCTATGTATGCAAACTTGTGTGTGGTGTCTTATTCTTTGATTTGTCTGTGGGTATATGTTTCATGTAATAATTGTCTTTTGTATGAAAGAATCAAACACTGGCCATTTTAAAATGTGGCAACTGTAGGAATACTGACTGTTTGGTATGCTGTGCACCCTCTAAATATATATCTTCTTATACATATCTTTAAGTAGTAATATATGTATATGTGTATATATGTGTATATACATATATATATATATATATATATATATATATATATATATATATATATACATATACATACATATTATATATATGTGCGTGTGTGTGTGTGTGTGTGTGTGTGTAGGTGTGTGTGTGTGTGTGTGTGTGTGTGTGTGTGTGTGTGTGTGCATCATTGGAATGTTTACTGCTTCCATATTGTACATTCCCTATGGTATGCAGACTGTTCTGCATGATATCTTATTGATATCATCCTGACATCATATAGCTGAGATGGATTACTGTTAACTTGTTGTGGCTATGTTATGTAGGGTCCTGGGTATGAGACTTGTAAGTGCTGTTTTTTGTGTTGCAAGGCAGATCTGTTCAGCTGTGGAGGAGGGGATGATATCAATAATTACAAGAGGTACTTATTTTGGACCCTTCACCCCCATTAACAGTGCCTTTCATCATATATTTATTTTCTTTATTTTTTGTGCCTCTATATATATATATATATATATATATATATATATATATATATATATATACACACACACACATATATATATATATATATATATATATATATATATATACACACACACACACACATATATATATATATATATATATATACACACACACACACACACACACATCTATATATATCTATAGATGTGTGCGTGTGTGTGTGTGTGTATATATATATATATATATATATATATATATATATATATATATATATATATATATATATATATATATATGCACACATATGCATACATACATCTACATATATAAATACATTTCCCCTACTGTTGAATGACTGTGCTGTATGAGATGTTTGAGAAAACATCAAATTTATTTACATCTGGAATGGCTTAGTGGTAAATCACTTTCCCTATAGTGTGCAGGGTCCTGGGTTTCAGACTTGCAAGGGCTGATTGTTTTGATACTGGGCAGAATAGGAGCTATTGGAGACAGAGTGATTAAGGCACTTTAAAGCAGTTGTAAGCAGGTTTGTGCGGGTTTGCGTGGAGTTAAGCAATGCTCATGTGAGCTTATGGCCACTTACGGCCACTTAAACTCGCGCTAATTTCAAATAAAGAAAAGAAAAAAAGGGCAATAAGAAAGTGGTGACATTCGGACAAGTAGGGTGACAAATAAGAGAAGAAACAAATAGGGATGTGTAGGATGGGTGTAGGAAAGGACCATAGCTCTGCATTTCTTTGGCCGCAACAGCTGCTTTCAATGTGGACAATTTAGAACTTGGAGCCTCACACCCTACAGGGAGGTGTGTGGGCATCAAATAATATGGATGATTGGTAGGGTTAGATTGTGTGATGGGTACATGTGTCTGGGCATAATGTAGATCTATGTATGGGATGTGATTATTTTGTGGGACAGATGCCCTTTTTTTTTTTTTAAGGTTTAAGGTAGGATGTTAATGAAGGATTATTGGTAAGTGTGATGAGGGATGTTTGCTAGGAGAGATTGCATTTACAGACATACAAGGCAAACAAGACAGCAGACAGGGGTGGTGTTTATCACATGTGGGGATAAACACCTTGTCAGGGGGGGTGGTTGGGAATTGGAGGCTCAGAAGCCCCCCATATGGTAGTAGTGGCACTGAAGTCCCCACCCGATGGCAGTCACCACTACTGCTTCACAGCCCCAAAGGTGGCTGTGCTGGGGGATGGGCTGGAGGGGCCACCTGCCCCTCTAGCTATGACAACCTTCCCTCCACCTAGCATAGGTGGTCATCCAGCTCTGTCAGGAGGACACTGCGCACAATGCCACAGACCTCATCCCGGGTGACAACATCCTCACCACGCCCGCTTGCGGGGGGTGAGCCCCATCCCCTGCAGCGGTTCCACACAAGGGTGGTGCAGGACCAGCAGATGAGTGAGGTCTGGGTTGGGTCATAGATGTGTTGGGACCTGGTGGCTCGGCCAGGTGGGGTGGGAGAGGTGGATCTGCTGGAATCTGCCTTCCCATATGTGCTATGGTGTGGAAATTAACAATGAATATTGGTTAATCATGCACAACACATTACAATATTAGTCAAAATAGCATGCATGAATATTCCCATTTACGCAAAACAGTGTAATTATAACAGCACCATAGCAAACAGAACCCATGCATATATGGAATTACATTCAGGGTTGCAACAGCGTGCCAGTTAGTGGTATGTCAGGCAGGCAATAAAATGATTATTCAGTAGGGAATATTAGTATGCACACAGTTTAAACAATGATATACCAAATGGAACAATGGTCCCAACAGTAGAGGTTTGTTTAGGAACATAACCATGCTGGTTTCAGTGTGGTGGTTGGATCAGTTGAGTGGTGGGGGAAGGGAACAGATTCAGTTGACTACTGCTGTGAAGTATATTTGTCAGTACACTACTGTTTACTACTCTACATTCTGACCACACTTACACTCTACCTGGGCCATGGTGCAACTACAGCACACCAACAGCTGTAGATATCAACAAAGCAAGTGTACCCTTATTTTAGTTATACACATCATACCTGTTTCTATACCAATTTTTTACCTGTGGGCCTGTGCAGATGAACTGTGTGCACATTACATTGCTGTTTCTACATTTATTTTTTATTTATTTATTTATTTTACATTTGTTGACTGGGCTAGTCTAGCTGGATAAATGTCCATTTTCAGTAGAGGCCTGGGGAGAAAAGCTCCACAGTAAGACATAATTTTAGTAAGATAGTTGAACAGAGGGTGTATTTAACAGACAGAATGTAGTACATAACATTTTCATAAAAATCTAAAACTAATACTAGCATCAACAGGAAAAAGTACAATCGATTTTTCTTTTAATCATCCATCCATCCTAGTGGTATTGAGAGTCCAAGAGTAGATGAGAAATAAAGAAACAGTAAGAGAATATCTTGTTATGGATAGCAGGAGAAGAAAAAGGCATGGAACAAAGGAGAGCAGAGGACTAGTCAGGGTTAGAGCAAGGGCAGAGCCACTGGGAGTAGAGCCATGATTTTAGCTGCTTCTTGAAATTAGGTAAAGAGGTAATAGACATAAGTTCACTTGGAAGTTTGTTCCAGATGGGTGCAGTACAGTTGGAGAACAGACTATCCCCAGCTTTGTTGTTGGATTTGTTGGAAGCAGCTAGTAGTTTGGTAGCAGAGCGTAGGGAAGAGATGTTTTATATGGGGTAATAAGGGAACAGAGCATAGTGGTATTAGTAGGCTGATGAAAGATTTTGTGGGTGACGGTCAGTTGCTGAAGTTGTATATGATTTTGTAGTTCTAGCCAGCCTAGTTGTTTGAGATTTGAGCAATGGTGGGTACGAAATGGGGCTCCTGTTGCAAATCTGGCTATGTTATGGTAGGCTGTTGCTAGTTTGTTGAGGTTACTTTTAGTTAGGTTAGTATAGATTGGAGAGGCATAAAATAGGGTAGAGAGTAGGTGGGTTTGTGCTAAAGTACTTATGGCTGAGGGGGTGAGGTAGGGTTTAAGTCTGTAGAGAGATCCAAGTTTTCTATTGATTGATTTGATAGTTAAGTTAATATGGGAATCAAAGTTGAGGTTGTGGTCTATTGTGACACCAAGAAGTTTAGTCGTAGGATCAGGAGATATTATGGTGCCATTGTTAGAGGATATATTGAAGGTGAGAGAGGATGACTTATGTGATGGAGCGAAAAGTAATAGTTTAGTCTTTTTTGGATTCAGTAAGAGGCAATATTGTTGGAACCAGCTTTCGGCTGCTGTGAAAGCTTTTTGAGTGATATTTTGAAGGTCATTTATGGAAGAAGCTGAGCATATGAGTGTTGAATCATCGGCATATTGAATACAGATTGATTGAGGAAGGGACTTAATTAGGTTGTTTATAAAAATAGAAAAGAGGAGAGGTCCTAGTATTGAGCCTTGCGGTACACCTATTTTGATAGCTAGAATTGATAGAACATATATTTCAGATTCACATATTAGTTGCAGGCCCTGGAGTGTGTGTTGTGCCTTTCACATACATCTACTGTGACATTCTTTGTGTGCAGGTTTCTTGGCAACTGGGGAAACTATCCGTAACAGCGTGGCACTTGAGCGGCTTGTCTGGGCCATACTGCAGAATGTGGATGTCTAGCTTGCATCTATTTGTAGGACTGGGCTGATCAATACAGCAATTGTACACCTTTCATAGTTATACACATCAAACTAGTATTTCTATTCAGATTTGTTTACCTGTGTGCCCTGTATGTGTTGCAGTGCATTATTTTTTCTATTCAGATTGCAGTTTACAACTGTAGAACAGACTGAGATGTTAGTAGCGGTCCCTGGATTTGAACCATGGTGTGTGTGCAAAATTGAACTACAGACATAGTTCTTATCAGACTGAGCTATCAGGGAGATGTTGTGTTTTGCTTGTGACATTTCTAATACATATTTTTGCGCACAGTACTTTTTTATGACATGTTGCATTATTTGTTTCCCATTTTCAGTACAAATTATGCATACATAACAGACATTGGTGTCACTGTTTGTGAAACGTGCACATTAGCTGGATTCACATTTGACTATTTTTCAACTACATAGTGCAATTTAGAGTCCTGAGTACACAGTGTAGGTTTTAAGTCTACACCTGTTAGCCTTATACATTTTTTCAGTACATTCACAGCTACATACAGCTGAAATTGAAGGGCTAACACAGGACAATGCTGGCAGACAAACAAGTGAAACACATTCTGATGGAAATATGTACTTTTGATTTTTTTCAGTTATTTGGCATGCCCATTCTAAAGTATGCAGACAAGCAGTGCAAAATCAGTTCACCTCAGTTAATGCATTCTGCAGGACATACACATTTCTCTTTTTCAGGTGCAAGTGAGATGACACACACCAGTGTTTGGGATCACCTTTATTAGTTTTGACATACATATTTGTGTACAACTCAGAAATTCACAATTACTATTCCTGCATGATCTGCACAGGGGAATGCTTTTCATTTCTGACTGTTACAGTAGCCCCGACATGGACCCTTTCTTGGCAGGTTCACTCAAACACACTCATACATATTCTAATATTCCTCTCCTGTATATTGTACCTTGTTTGCTACTGATATCTGTATTACACAGCAGCTGGGAATACTCCATTGTAATACTGGCAGCCTGACACAGGCATTTATTCCTAACCTTTACAGCACAATTATATATATGCAACTCAAGTGGCTGGAGCTTCCTCAGCTACTATGTCTTCAACAAGCCACAGTAGCACATAAACTTTATTACTACCCTGAGAAAACACTGGCACTCCAGCTACTAATTCAACCCCACAACTCCTCTAGAGCCCTAAGATCCAGCAGCCAAAATCACATTCATGTAATCAGACATAAAAATGAAGCAGGAAAATCTCTCTTTGCCTGCACAATAGCCCAAAATTGGAACTCACTTCCAAGCCACATAACTACCACTTCTTCGAGTACCCAATTCAACCACCTCCTGAAATCTCATTATTCAAACAGTTGGCTCTGCTCTTGCTACTCCCCAGGGTAAACAATAACCTTGCACAGTTGCAAAGATTCTGCTTCTCTCTAACATTTTCCTTACATAGCCCTGCTAATATCCTTGCTTATTCATCCAAACTCCGCATCATGACAATAGGATAAAGCATACTATCACCTGTTCACTACAATACTAAAATCTGTACCTGATATAGACTGTAATCTATATCTGAGAAAGGTATAAACCTTATCAGAGAACTTCATATTCTCATCCTGGTCTTACTTCAATATCTATATTCTTGATGTGTGGATATCAACACACACACACACACACACACACATATATATATATATATATATATATATATATATATATATATATATATATATATATATATATATATATATATATATATGTAATATGTATGTATATATGTATCTATGTCTCTACAAATGCTAATTGTGAATGAGAATATATAAAAAAAAATGTTCTTGTTAATTTTCTACTACTTATTACTTCTAACAAATGCAATATATACTGTGGAATTTTCATTTTTGTACTACATAATGTAACACCTAAATTTGTTCTTAAAACTTGCTTAGAACTGTATAATTACTAAGAGTGTAACATGGAGCTTTTCTCCCCGGGCCTCTGCTGAAAATGGACCTGTGTCCAGTCGGACCCTCCCGGTTAACAAATGTAAAATAAATAAATAAATACAGGCGGTACTACCATTACTATAATTTACATTTTTTTACTGCTAATAGTAGGGGGTATTCTGTACTCACCAAACTGCCGATGCAGCCAGGCCAGGCACTGGGCATGAACCTCAACATTCTGGGACCTCTCCACAGCAGCTGTATGGGGAGACATCACACATTAATCACACCTGCACAGTCACAAGTTGAACTTTTTCATACTTAGTTAGAGATATATAAGACTGCATACATACAGACAGGTGGGACATCCTGCGCTCGGGCTTCTTGGATTTACTGGTCCAAGAGTGCACCCCTCCTCCACTTCAGGTTGTTATGGTGGTGATGTACCTGCTCACCAGTCTGGGTTATACCAGTGGCAATGGTGAGATCATGAGCAAGCTGGTCCCAGGCCTCTGCTTTATACTGCAAGCCCTCTTACTGGCCCTGCACCAGCCTGCCATCATGGTTTTCAACTAGGAGCCTAACCATGACCCTGGACTCCTGGATGCCACAACATTGCACTCAGAAGCGAACACCTTCACCAACGTCAAACATTTTGGTCTTGCTATGAACAATCCCAAATGGTTATGGCTGTACCCCCCCCCCCGTGTGGTTAAAATAGGGCAGTTTTTCTGCACTTTTTCTTGATTGGCCTGTTTTAATATGCTTTACTATGCTTAGCTCCACACAAATCCGCATAGCAATGGTTACACCAGCTAAGCAGAGCTGAAAGCAGGCAAGCAATGCTTACACTAGCAAAGCATTGCTTAAATCTATTTTTTAATTAAATTTATAAATTATTTTTTACATTTATATTTTACATATTCCCACCCCTACTGTGCTATAAGTGAGCCATATGATTGACATCTATCATTCAAATTCCTGAAAAGTTTATTAAATAATTTGGTAGAGGGGGGATTTGAACTGAGCATGTTCGACATGCTATATCATGGCAGTACCACTATGCTACAGCAGCTTACTGATGCTTTTTATCACAGTAGCACTTGTCTGTCATTTTTAGGATTTCATCCAGGCTAAGAATAGCGGTGCAACGAGCAGACAAACTGCGCATCACTTAAATTTCGGATTTATTTGATGAAAAAAGCAAATTTTTTAAATTTTTATTGCTTTCCTCTTGCCCTACTGCTTCCATGCATGTAGGGCAAGAGTGCATACATTTGGGGAGTGCACTTGAAGGCTGCTGCTTTCTAGGTGTTTGTGTTTTGTTTTGTTTTTTCAGTGTCTGCGGACACTGAAATGTTAGGTACTTATATTTCAGTGTCTGTGGACACTTGTTTACTATATAATATTAGAGTCAGGCTCTAAGGATAGCTTCTTGGAATAAAGTATTAAATATTCCAAGGCACTTTATAATGCATGTTTTGGCCTACAATGATAGAATTTTTTTCTGAATGTGAGGGAACTAGAAGATGCCTTTAAGATCAAAGAGTCAATAATGTGTATATATATATATATATATATATATATATATATATATATATATATATTGCCAGATTATAGAAGTTCATTGTATCTCAAGAGGAAGACTCTGGTTCCACATATGAAGACATTGAAGGAATACGGAAATATTTTGGCTGTGTTTCACATTACTAATGTTGGCTATTCTATATCCCCTGATATGGTACATAATGTGGACATTTTCATTAACATTTTGGTTTATTATTGGCCAATTGCAGTAGACCCCAAAGGGGACTCTGATATGGAAGCTGATTGGACTTTGAAAGACATTAAGCATAACAGCAGACCTTCACTTTTATCCATTGCATGGGAAGAAGCTATGCTCACTCATTTCAATTAAGTTGGTCATGCTCCCTTTCCTAAGCAACTAAAAAGTAAAGTGGGCATATGTCTCAATTTTTACTTTCAGAAATTTACCATTAGATAAAAGGCCAGAAAGTATGTGTTCAAAATAATGTCCAATTTTAACAGGGATGGAGAAAAACTTTGAGAACAAATTAGGGGCACTCATCCAAAATCTGTCCAATTGAGAGGTATGTAGTATGTGTTAATTTATCTTATTGTGACTATAAATAACAAGTTTTCAGCTTTATTTGATGTGCAGGAGGGAGAACTGTCTGTAGCTAACGTCTCCATAGCAAAGCCCACACCAGAAGAAATGGAAATGATAGAATGATCATAGAATAGGACTGCAGTTCTGCAAGCTGTTGTTGGTGCATCAAATGGCATCCCACCAAATAAAAAGGGGAAGATTATATAGCTATGCATATTACTGGTTTATGCCATAAATATTAACTGTTTCCCATAATAGTACAGATGGTTGAAATGAGAGATCAACTGCTACAAGCTAATTGTGGACATTTTTTTCTTTTTTCTTTCTTTTGTTGGATGGATGGATCTTTTAGATAATTAAGTTTTGAGTCAGCAGATTATTTTTTGATAGCAGCAGCAATTGAAAAGTTTATTTCTTGTTTATGTGGTTCTACAAGATAGGGACTAACCACAGAGTTGTGTTTTATAGAGTTCTCTTGTTGATGCCAACGGTAGCTGGGCAGCGATAATTGCACAGATAGACAGATAACAGTAATATTACTACAGACAACTTTCATGGCATGAATGTGGCCTGGAGCCAATTCAAAAATTTGTAGTGAGGTTCAAGGCATTGGACAGCAATGGTGGTGTGTACTTGATAAAAGAGGATGGTGCACTGCTACACTGTTATTGGATGTGATGTCCATTACAAACAGCAGCATGGCTAAAATGACTAGACACCTTCAGGAAGTAGTTTAGGAATTCCATCTGTTGGATGCATGGAGAGCAGTACATCACAGTGAGAAAATGTTTCGTTTTGTTTGTGCATTTGCGTAGCACTGGCAGATGTCATGACTATTCTTGTTATTTATTTAACATTTGTTGACTGTGAAAGTCCGACTTGGAACAAAGCCAATTTTCAACAGAGGCTCAGGGTGAAACATTCCAGATGTATGTCTTTGAAATGTGGGAGGAAACCATAGCACACGGAGGAAACCCACATGAACATAGAGAGGACATGCAGACTTCACACAGAAGGCACTCCAGCCAAGAATCAAACTGGAAAACCTCTTGCGGTGAGGCAACAATGCTACCGCTGTACCACACTGCCATTTTGTGTATCCCTTCTTTATCAGACCATGGTTATATTTTCATGGAGGAGGGTAACAGGTTCTCCTTGCTCATGACCACTGTAGAGGTTACAGTTTATAATTCTTATGTCCCAAGAGGATAAAGACATTGTTCACACTGAAAATGAGTAGTATGCAGGAAGACCACTAATAAATCTGAAACAACTGGTCATAGGTGACTCCGCTGTGAGACACACAGATGTCTTTCTCGTTAGGCTGGACAATGAGCGGGTTATGGTTAGCTGCCTGTCAGGTGCCAGGATCCATTAAGTCACTCAAGTCACTCAACCACAAGTATTGTTATGACTCAGTCATAGTCATGTGGAGCAAATGGCTTGAGATGTACCTCACTGGACTATATGAAGAGAGACATGACTGGGTTCTCAGATTATGTGTCACAGGCAGTTATAAGCCAAGCCTTAAGCAGCATTCTATCTTCTCCAAGGATGATGCCACAATACAAACGTAAAATGGTTGACTTTAACAGTTGGCTTACCTTCTGGAGTCAGTCCAAGGGGATCCAATATCTGTCAGGCTGGGAAGACGTGGTCAACAGGCCACACTGTTTTTCCAGAGATGGTCTGCACCTGTCTCCTAGACTTTCGGATACTGGCAAAGGCATTATCCACCCCACTGTGCCTTTTTAAGGCAGTTTCAAAATAATCGATGTAACAAAATCCTCTCTAGATAAACTCAAGGTACTGCTGCTTAGTGCTAGGTGTCTAAATAGGCAACTGCACTCCCTGGAAGCACTCCTCACTTTGTAAGATGCTGACATCTGTGCAGTCACTGAGACATGGTTCAAAGGCTACTCAATGTCCAATTAACTATAGACAAAGCCCCCTACCACATCATAGCTAGCTATAGGTCCCCCACCATGAAACAGGAAAAGAATATTGCATACCTGGACATATTGGAGTTACTTGCTATGCATACCAACACCATACTCATGGGTGATTTCAATTATCCTACCATTAACTGGGAAGCATACACACCCACTAACATGCCAGCTCAGAGGTTCTTTGACTTTGTCAATACTAACGCTCTGGAACAGCTAGTAAGCACACCACAAGAGGCTTGAATGTCCTGGGCATAATACTCACTAACATGGGAGAGCATTGTACCTCACCCCCGTGTGGTGACCCCCCCCCGGTAAGATCGGACCATAAATCATTCATGTTTGAGGTAATTATAAGACTGGATACCCCATCCAGCTTAAAAATGCTTAAGAATTTATCTAAGACAAATTGCTTCCTACTAAGTGATGGTATAACTTTCAAAGCCACCTCGAATGCAGATAACACATACTCCCATGCAGAGGTGTACACCAAAGCCTTATACAACCATATAAGTAATTGCATAGAATCAGCTATAACTGACCAGATTAAAACCAGGTCTTGCTGAAAAAATAAGCCACACTGGTGGACCCCTAGTATAAAAAGGCTATATAACAACAGAAAGAAACTAGTGTCCAAGAATAAGAGGGAAATGGCTCAGCAGAGGAAGAAATCCCTCTCTAGTTTAAACAAACAAATTAGAACTCTTGTCAAATCCTCTAAAGCTAATTATGAAACAAAAAATAGCCTCCCTAGCTAGTGATAATCACAAGGCATTCTTTAACTACACCCAAAATCTAAAGAAGAATACCTAGCTATGCACTGAACTGATTGTGGATGGCACAACCAATATTCAACTGGAACCTGCTAGCTGACAGATTTGGAGAAAATTTCACCCGTCCATCCCCTTCCAGTCACGCCCTTAATGTATTACCTGCCACCATTCCTCGACCTATTCTCTTAAGAGAGCAGATCATCTCAGTGCTCGCCGAGGCCAAAAAACATGGCATCAGTGGGAACAGGCAACTTCCCACGTTGCCTTTTAAACAACTTAAAACATGACCTAGCAGACCCACTTAGATTCCTGTTTAACCACAGCCTGTAAACTGGCTATGTTCCAGCAGAATGGAGGACAGCAACAGTAATCCCTCTACACAAAGGGGGACCATCAAACTATCCTGAAAATTATATCCTAGCTTGACTGTCCTCATCTGCAAGGCCTTTGAATGAATCATTATGGGTTCCATATGTAGAGATGATAAAATCAGCAAAAGGACAGAAGTATTGATGGAACTGAATTCATCCTGAAATTTTGGTGAGTACCTTCATGAGGTGGACCCTGTTTTGCACAAAATCTCACCAAGACAACATTGATATATATATATATATGTATACAGTATTTTATATAGTACTTTATATAGTAGATATCATGGGCAGAAGTAGGTTAAAAAATAAAGAAGATAGCTGGGACCACAAGTCCCAGGGTAAAAAAGTACCCAATCCTGGTAGGCACACTGGTACCAGGACTGGAAAAAATGACAGTGTAGAATCCTCGACACATGGAAATATTCCTACAATGCAGCTAGTCCAGGCATAGGGTGATGATGCCCCCCTATTACAGAAGGAAGTAGCAGTCCACAAAAATCACAAAAACTTATAGACCAAACAATAGCCATACAGACGACAGAGTGGACTATTGAGGATAAGAAAGAAATTATGTATTTTTACTATTATGCAAGAGGCCCAGAATTTCCAGACAAAAGATACACTTAAAGATTAAGAGAGAAATTAGAGGAAAGAAAAATATTTCAACAAGAAAAACTGTCAGAAGCTTCAAATAAAAATTTGTGTTCATCAATACAACAGTGATTAGTGATCAGCAGTATAGTTTCATGCCAGGAAAGAGCACTACAGATACAATGTTTGCTCTGAGAGTGATGATGGAGAAGTACAGAGAAGGTCAGAAGGAGTTGCATTGTCTTTGTGGACTTAGAGAAAGCATATGACAGGGTGCCTAGAGAGGATTTGTGGTATTGTATGAGGAAGTCAGGAGTGTCAGAGAAGTATGTAAGAGTGAAACATATGTACGAGGGTAGTGTGACAGCGGTGAGGTCTGTGGTGGGAGTGATGGGTGCTTTTAAGGTGGAGGTGGGATTGCATCAAGGATCAGCTCTGAGCCCTTACTTATTTGCAATGGTGATGGACAGGTTGACAGACGAGATCAGAAAGGAGACCCCATGGACTATGGTGTTTGCAGATGACATTGTGATCTGTAGTGAGAGTAGGGAACAGATGAAGGAGACCCTGGAGAGGTGGAGATATGCTCCTGAGAGAAGAGGAATGAAGGTCAGCAGGACTAAGACAGAATATATGTGTGTGAATGAGAGGGAGGATAGAGAAATGGTGAGGATGCAGGGAGTAGAGGTGGTGAAGGTGGACGAGTTTAAATACTTGGGATCAACAATTCAGAGTAATGGTGAGTGTAGAAGAGAGGGGAAGAAGAGAGTACAGGCAGAATGGAGTAGGTGGAGAAGAGTGTCAGGAGTGATTTGTGACAGATGAGTACCAGTAAGAGTGAAAGGGAAGGTCTACAAGAGGGTAGTGAGACCAGCTATGTTACATGAGTTGGAGACAGTGGCATTGACAAAAAGGTAGGAGTCACAGCTGGACATGGCAGAGTTAAAGATGTTAAGATTTGCATCAGGTGTGATGAAGGTGGACAGGATTAGGAACAAGTATATTAGAGAGTCAGCCCAGGCTGGAAGTTTTGGAGACAAAGGCAGAGAGGCAAGATTACTTCAGTTTGGACATGTGCTGAGGAGGGATGCAGAGTATATTGGGAAAAAGATGCTAAGGATTCAGCTGCCAGGTAACAGGAAAAGAGGAAGGCCTAAGATAAGGTTCATGGATATGGTGAGAAAGGACATGCAGGTGGTTGGTGTGACAGAGCAAGATGCAGAGGACAGGAAGAAATGGAAACAGATGATCTACTGTGGCAAACAACTGATCCATGAAAAACACTATCTAGACCAAGAAACATTTTGCCATTAGGAAAAGAAGTGACTGATGAAGTCAGAAAATTTATAAATAACAAAATTTAGAGACATTTGAAGGGTATAAAAAAGAAATATGGACAGGGAAAAGAAAGAAAGAGAGATCTGATATGATTCAGTATTTATGCAAAGGGGAAAGCCAAATTAATCAACACAAAAAGGCAGCCGCAAGATAGTCAAAGAGAAATATAGGCAAAAGCATCCAGATATGGAAAATTTCTCAATAAAAAATAAGATCACAAAAAGAGAATGTAGAAGAGAAGATTATTCAAGTAGAAGTTAAAAAATAGAAGCTGAAGTTTTGGAATATGTGCAAAGTGAAGGATTCAGTGTAGAAAGTCTAACACAGGTCATATCACAGCAGAATGGAACAACTAGTCCCTGATGTAAGGAGAAACAAGAGTAGCAGGAGACATCTAAAGAAGAAATATGGACATTGGAAAGAAAAAGAGATTTAACATGGTGCAATATATATGCAAAGGAGAAAGCAAAGCTAATCAATGCAAAAAGAGCAGCACCAAAGATATTTGATGAGAAATACAGGCAAAGACATCCAGATACAGAAAATTGTACAATACAAAAAATATGAAAACAAACAGGAAAAGTAGAAAAGAGGATTATTAATGGAGAAGTTAAAGAAATAGAAACTGAAGTTATGGATTACCTGCAAAGTGGAGGATTTAGTGTGAAGAATTTAACTCAGATAGCATCACAGCAGGATAGAGTAATGTATCCCCGTTTAAGGAGAAATCAGTAGACCAGGAAACATCTGATCAGTTGGCATATGAAGATACTTTGGAGCCTCCCACAGGTAACCAGTATAAAGGTTCAGTTAGAGCTATATAGCAAGGGAAAGAACAGGAAACTGTGGTAACTCTGATATAGTAAATATCATGGAGTGATAGGCCAGTGAGTTCCCATATAAAAGAGCAATGGATGACACAGGGTAAAACTGAAGACAATGTGGCACAGGAAGAAGCTCTGGAACTTTCTAAAGAATGACTTCTGGAAATGGCAAACAAAGAATGTGCCCTTAGTTTAGAAGAAAATGATCTAAGAGAAGAGTTACTTGATTTAATAGAGATGGATCGACATAATAAGATCAATGAAAGAAATAAATTGCAGAAGGTCAATAAAACCCAAAAAGTAAGAAGTTTGATAAAACAAATGAACACAGTAATTAGGACTCTTCATAGAGATACATGTGATATAACAGAAGTAAATACGATACATTACTGTAATGCCAAAATGATAACAGATAAAGTCCAACCACAAGAACAAAGAGTAGTCAGGGAAAGGATGGGGAGAAATCAAATGCCATCATGGAGGTATTGACTAGAGAAAACTATAAAGCAATTAAGACAAGAAGTGTCACTGCTGGAACAGTATAGAAGAGGGAACAGATCAGTAAAAATACTCAGAAAGATAGAAGTGATAAATGCAATGTGCGGTATTATAACAGATCAGGATTTATCATGCACTATCGCAAATAATAAACTAGAAATATCAGCACAGGCAGGAAAAAACTTAGAAGATACACAGATAAATATAAAGAAAAAGTACAAAATAAGCAATTTATTGATGACCCAAAAAAAGTTTTACAGAGAACTGGGAAACAAGATAAAAGCAATTGAAAGACCACCAAAAAAGAAGAAAGAGATTTTGGAGAAGTATTTGCAAAGATCCTGTGGAGCATAACAGAGATGCTAAATGGATAGAAGAAGTAAAAGAAAGAATAAGAAATTCAGCTGTACAGGATATGTAATGGGATGAAGTAACAGCCAGAGAGGTTGAAACAAAGTTAAGAAAAGCTCATAACTGGAAAACCTCAGGACCAGATTCAGTACCTAACTTCTGGCTAAAAGTAGTAACATCTTTGAATGAAAATTTAGCCATGGGTAAAAACTATTTATATGCACACCACCAAACAGACACCAGCCTGGCTAACAACAGGAAAAACAATGCTCCTTCTTAAAGAGTGAACCTGCAAGGTAGTCTAAAAATTATAGACCAATAACTTGCTTTCCGACAACATATATACTATACACTGGAATTGATGCCGACAGAGTTTATAGTCATTTAGAAGAAAACTCAATTATGGCAATAGAACAAAAGGGTAATAAAAGAAAGTCATATGGAACAAAGGATCATTTGTTGTTAAATAAAGTTATAGTGGAGAACTGTAAAAAGGGGAAGAATCTAAGTATAGCATGGATAGACTACAGAAAAGTATTTTACAGTATCCCACATTCATGGATAAAAGAGTGGTTAAAAATGTGTAAGATATACCCTACACTGGTAAATTATATCAAAGTAGCCATGAAACAGTGGCAAACCACTCTGCAGTTAAGCCATGATAAAGGACTTATTATTATTATTCCAGAGTTAAAAATCCAAAGGGGGATATTCCAGGGTGACTCTCTGTCTCCACTGCTCTTTTGCCTTGCCCTCAACCCATTATGCTGTCTGCTTAACAGAATTAGGTCATGGCTATAATTTGGTTCCCAGAATGCAACAAAGTGTAAAGACTTCTCATCCTTTCTTTGTCAATAATTTAAAACTGTATAGCTCATCAGATGGGGAACTGAAAGCACAACTGCAAGTAGTCAAAACTTTTTCAGATGATATAAGAATACCATTTGGTCTTGATAGATGTGCAAAAGCAAACTTTAAAGCATGAAAGCTGCACCACCAAGAAAACATCAGTGTGGGACAAGAATGTGATATAAAAGAACTTGAGCAAGAGGGAGTATATACATATTTGGGAACTGATGAAGTATCAACAATAAAACATGAACAAATGTGAATAAAACTCAGTAAGGAATATTTTAGAAGACTTAAATTAATCCTGAAAACAGTGTTGCCATCCAAGAACAAAGTGCAAGTTATAAACCAATTTGGTCTTCCTGTCCTAACACAGTTTTGGAGTGATAAACTGGCCCCAAAAGATGTTCGATAGATTAGACAGGAACACAAAAAGAATGCTTCATGCTCATCAAATGATTTTTAAAAATCAATGCATACCAAGATTATATATTCCCCACTCCAAAGGAGGTATGGGCCTCCTTGAAACTGATTACATACATAGATCTGCAATAGTGAGACTGCATACATATCTGCTGACCTCATAAGACCCAATCACAGTGAAAGTTTTGCAACATGAGAAGAATAAATTTAAGATGACTTCCCTTCTTAGTCTAGCAGAAGCATATCAGTGTCAAGCACACATAGAAATCAAAGCAGAAGTAGATAAACATCAGGCAGCAACTGAATGTGCCAAAACAAAAGAAAGAATATAAGGTGAAGGATCAGATGAGAAGCCAAGCCAAGAAACTAAGGGTAATGCTGCTTAACGCCAGAAGTCTTAACCTCAAGATGCACACACTCGAAGCTCTCCTCGGTATGGAGAACATCGATATCTGTGCAGTGACAGAAACCTGGTTCAAGGCTCCAGAGAGCACCCCAGCACTACCAGACTATACTTCATATCATGCTTTTCGACCCCAAAACCTGGACCGAACCACAAAAGGAGGGTGAGTTTCCATATTTATCAAGGATATCCACACCTCCAGGTTAGTGGCATTGCACGAAGTATCGGAGACCATCCATGTGCAACTAACAGTGGGCAAGACTGCTTTTCAGTTTATAACATCCTACAGACCACCATCTCAAAGTCAGGAATCCCACTCGGCTTTCCTGAAAACATTAGAGAACATGAAGATCTCTCCGAACACCATTATATTGGGTGACTTCAACTACCCAAACATTGACTGGGAGCACTACTCAAGCCCCAGCACCTTAGCCCAAAGGTTCCTGGAAATTATAAACTCAAATGCTATGGAACAAATAGTCACCACTCCCACAAGAGGGGACAACATACTAGACCTGATCATTACCAACATGGGGACTCTATGCTCCACACCAGAAGTATATCCCTCATTGGTAAGATCAGACCATAAATTAATTTCACTGGATGTCCACATCCCGACCCCACCCCAGCCCAGAAAACCACAGTGAAAAACTTCTCAAAAGCAAACTTCTCACTTCTCAAAACCAAAGTGGAATCCTTCAAGGCCCCAGGGCCAGTGGAAACTATGGCCCAAACTGCAGAATCCTATATAAACGCATTCTACGGACATCTTCAGGAATGCATGGATCATGCTATCCCAAACAAAACCAAGACCCAATCATCCAAAGGCAGGCGTCCAGTCTGGTGGACCCCTGCCATAAATAAACTGTACAACAGAAGGAGGAAGCTACTACATGATAGAGCAAAATCCCTAATAGGGAAGGCATCTCTGATCAGTACTAGCAAAAAATTACGTCCCTCATAAAATCCTCCAAGGCCAGCTTCGAGATAAAAATTGCACAGGACAACAAAGACAATCATAAGGCTTTTTTCAGTTATGTTAGGAACCTGGGATGCAACTCCCAGACTTGTTCTGAGTTGATTCTAAACGACAAAAAATACACTGAACCCACAGACATCGCCAATATCCTGGCAGACAGGTTCAGTGCAAACTTCTCCACCCCCTCCCCCCCAAAAGAGCAAGTATCTATCCCAGCAGAGGGCTGCCTCCCAAACATCTCTGATGCTCAAGTGAAGGCTGCCCTCTCCAAAGCAAAAAACACTGCTTCCATGGGACCAGATGGCATCCCAGGTTGCATCCTACATGAACTCCAAGAGGAACTAATCCCTCAAATGAAACAGCTATACAATTTCAGCCTCAATACAGGATATGTGCCCACAAAATGGCGTACAGCAACAGTGGGCCACTCCACAAAGGTGGAGCCTCTACGGACCCTGGAAACTATCGGCCCATAAGCCTGACTAGCTTAGTCTGCAAGGTTATGGAGAGGATCATCATGGAGCTCATAAACAAAGACATTGGGGACCTACAGACACTAGATCCTACCCAGTTCGGCTTTGTCAAGGGCAGATCCTGCCTTTTGAACCTGATTGACTTCTTCAAAACAGTCACCAAAGCCATAGATGAAGGGAAGGTAGTCCACACAGCCTATCTGGACCTTGCAAAGGCATTTGACACAATACCCCACTCGGGCATCATAGATAAGCTGTCCAGCTTAAATATAAACCCCTATGTCACAAGATGGGTCACAAAATGGCTCAAAGACAGAACCCACAGAGTGAGAGTTGCTGGAGCCATGTCAGACTCGAAACTGGTCACAAGTGGCATCCCACAGGGTTCTGTCCTGGGACCACTCTTGTTCGGTATATACTTTTCCGAGGTACAGGCAAACGTGGGAGGACTATGGCTCACCAAGTTTGCAGATGACTGCAAACTGAGCGCCATAATCGACTCTCCAGCTGACACAAACATCCTTCAAAAAGGTCTCACAGAGACAGATAACTGGTACCAGCACCATGGTTTAAAGCTAAATGCCAAAAAATGTATAGTCATACCCTTTGGCAAAAACAATGTGCCCACAAATTACCAAATAGGCGGAAACCCATTAAGTACAGAGAAAGTTATTAGGGACTTGGGGATCCAAGTTGATAGCAATCTCTCCTTTGAAAACCACATTGCCAAAGTGGTTAGAAAGACCTTCTACATAGCCCACCTCATCACGAAAGGTTTCACATCTAGATCAAGAGAGGTAATCGTGCCCCTTTATTCATCCCTCATCAGGTCCATCATAGAATACAATGCCTCTTTTTGGATGTACCTTACCCGACACCTGCAGCAGTTAGAGAGACCCCAAAAGTATCTCACCAAGAGGATCAAGGGTCTCAAACAGATGCCATATGCTGCTCGGTTAAAAAAACTCCAGCTCTACTCAGTTGCATACCGCCTACTTCGAGGCGATCTATGCCTGACATACAAAGCTATGTCAAATCCAGAATTAATGGACATGCTCCACCTCAGTAAATCTAAATCCCTTAGAGCCACACACACTCGAGGGACTTGAACCTCAGCACAGAAATAAATAAAACTTGCTGGAGGGACAGATTCATAACCCAGAGGCTCCCTTCGCTCTGGAATAGAATTCCAGTTCATGTGAGGCAGAGCACCTCACTGAATCTCTTCAAGAAGAATCTCGATAGGTGGATTGGGGATCGTAGGTTTGTCACAGGGATTATTCCCATGTCGCTATTAGACAGAGGCACAGTAAACTAAACCTTAAAAAGGGCACAGTATACTCAAATCAAGGGGTGGCGTAAGCCATACAGAATCGGGCTACGCTTATAATTGCCCCAGGGCAGATAGCCTAGTATGAACCTATGAACCTATGAACCTATAAGCAATGTGGAAAATGCATACATTTAGTTGCAAGTATATAAAATGCCTGGAACAACCTCATGTTGATAAGGATCAAAAGTAGGAAAGGTTAAGGAGAGACAAATTCAAACCAAAAGATGAAAGGTTAATAGGTTGGCAGCCCAAGACAGTGGACTGTGTACAGATTGATTTACAAAGTCCATTGAACATGTGAGAGAAACAGACAAATGTAGGTTTTGTAAAACAGAACTGGAAACAGTTGCACACCTTGTTGCTGGTTGTGACATACTAATGGCAGAAGGACTGTATACCGTAAGGCAAAATAATCTGGCAAGACTGATGCATCGGGAATTATGCAAACATTATGGTATTAAAGTGGCTGAAAAACACTGGAAGCATAAGCCGCAAAGCATCATAGAAAATTACAAAGTCTACATCACATGGGATCACCCACTACCAACAGTTCAAAAGATAGATACTAGAAAACCAGATACAGTGGTCCATGAAAAGAAGACAAAAGTAGAATTGATCATTGAAATCACTGCACCCAGTGACTACATTGTCTTATGTACAGAGAGAGACAAAGTCAGAGAATATTAGGATTTGCAGGCAAAAATGACAGCAGTGTGGAAGTAAGATACCCAGACAGTTCCAATAGTAGTAGGAGCAATGGGTCTTAGAAAAAAAATCTACAATTGTATTTAAATATGTTACATATACATGTAAATCCATATGAATTGCAGAAGGCGTCATTGCATGGTACATTGCAGGTGCTGCAAAGAGCATTTCTGGCTTACATCAAAGATTAAAACAATACTAATTTCATGAGCTTTAATCATACTTTGATGCAGTAATGGAGTCCATTCCCGTCATGGTATTAGAAACTGTCAACATCAATTCTCATGTATAGTTTATAAGTTGTTGTAAAGCAAGTTATTGGTCTATAAATCTTTAGGGTAGCATTGCAGGTTCACTCTTAAGTAGGAGCATTGTTTTTCCTGTTGTTAGCCAGGTTGGTGTCTGCTTGGGGTGCACATATAAATAGTTCTTACTCATGGCTAAATCTTCATGCAAAGATGTTAATACTTTTAAGCAAAAGTTAGATACTGCATCTAGGCATGGCAATTTCCAATTATAGGCTTTTCTTAACTTTGTTTCATTCTCCCTGGCTGTTACTTCATCCCATTTCATATCTTGTACATTTAAACCTCTTATTCTTTCTTTTGCTTCTTCTATCCATTTAGCATCTTTGTTATGTTCCACAGGATCTTCATAGATACTTCTCCAAAATATATCTATTTCTTCTTTTTTTGTGGTCTTTCAATTCTTTTTACCTTGTATCCCAATTCTTTTTAGAGACATCAATAAATTGCTTATTTTGTAATTTTCCTTTATATTTATCTGTGTATCTTCTAGGCTTTCCACCCATGCTGAGACTTTTAGTTTATTTGCAATAGTGCATGATAGATCCTGGTGTGTTCTAATACTGCGCATTGCTTTTATCACTTCTATCTTTCTTAATATTTTTGTTGATCTGTTCTCTCTTCTATATTCTTTTAACAGTTCTTGTCTTAATTGGTTTATAGTTTTCTCTATTTGATTCTTTCATGATGGTACTTGGTTTCTCCCCTTCCTTTCCCCACTACCCAGTGTTCTTGTGGTAGAACTTTATCTGTTATTAATTTAGCTGCACAGTAGTATATCCTGTTTACTTCTGTTATATCACATGGATCTCTATGGACAGTCCTAATTCCTGTGTTCATTTGTTTTATCAAACTTCTGACTTTTGGGGTTTTATTGACCTTCTGCAGTCTATCTCCTTCATGGATCTTAATATGTCGATGTATGTCTATTAAATCAAGCAACTCTTCTCTCAGCTCATTTTCTTCTAAATTGAGGGCACATTTTTTATTTTCCATTTCCTGTGGGCATTCTATAGAAAGTTCTATAGCATCTTCCTATGGCACATTCTCTTCAATTTCTTCCTGTGTCATCTGTTGCTCTGTCATATGGTAACTCATTGGCATATTGCCCCTCAACTCTGACTGCATCTGAATTTCCTCAGTTTCCTGTTCCTTCCCATGCTGCCCAGCTTCAAGTGAAAGCTTATACTGATTTCCTGTGGAAGGCTGCTATGTATATTGATATGGCACCTGACCAATTGCTTCCTGTTCCACTGTTTTTCCTTAATTTGGATATCTATTGCTCTGTCCTGTTGTGGTGCTTTCTCAATCAGATTTTCTACACTGAATCCCTCACTTCACAGGTACTCCATAACCTCAGTTTCTATTTCTTTGACTTCTCCATTACTGATCTCCTTTTCTACTTTTCCTCTTTATCTTCTTATTTTTTGTATTGGAAAGTTTTCCATGTCTGGATTCCTTTGCCTGTATTTGTCTTCAAATATCTTTGAAGCTGCTTTTTGTATTGGTTAGTTTTGCTTTCTACTTTGCATATTCTTTCCCAAGTCTATATTTCTTCTTCAGATGTCTCGTGATCTTCCTGCTTCTCCTTACTTTGGGGACTCCATCATGCTGTGATGTAACCTGTGTTAGACCTTCTACACCAAATCCTTCACTTCACAGGCACTCTATGACTTCAGCTTCTGTTTTTTAACTTCTACTTTACTAATCTTTTTTCTACATTCCATCTTTGTGAAATTATTTTTTTTATTGTGAAATTTCCATATCTGGGTGCCCTTGCCTGTATTTCTCTTCACATATCTTGGAGGCTGCCATCTTTATATTGATTAATTTGGCTTTCTTCGCTGCATAAATATTGCACCATATCAAATCTTTCTTTTCCATGTCCATATTTCTTTTTTATTTTATACTTTTCAAAAATCACTAGGTTTTGTTGTTTATATTTTCACACTTCCTCAGATGTTTCTTTTTCCAAACAGATCAAAGTTTCTTGATCTCTATACTGTTTTTCACAAATTTGTTGCACTAATGAAAACAAATCTTTATTTGAAGCTTCTGGCAGTTTTTCTTGTGGGAGTATTTTTCTTTCCACTACTTTCTCTCTTAATCATTTTATATATCTTGTGTCTGGAAATTCTGGGCTTTTTGCATAATAGTAACAATACATAATTTCTTTCTTATTCTCAAAAGTCCACTTTATCATCTTTATGGATCTTCTTTGGCCTATCAGTTTTTGTGATTTTTGTGGAATACTACTTCCTTCTACAACACGGAAGGGGGCATCTTCCCCCTGGGCCAGGTCTGGCCCCATTGACGGAATGTTTCTGTATTTATAGGATTCTACACTATCTTTTCCAGTCCTGGCATCAGTGTGCCTACCAGGATTGGGCACTTTTTTTATCCTGGGTCTTGTGCACCAGCTGTCTTTTTTAATTTCTAACCTACTTCTGTCCATGATATATGCTATATAAATGCAATCTGTATATCAGTGTGTTAAGTCGTACATTACTTTAAAAATGAAGACAGATACAGTTCTTTCTCTCTTTCAGTGGCTTTTATTAACTAACAGTACACACATGTGGGAGCCTCATGGAAAGTACCAGGAAGACTTCCAGAACAAAGGAATAAACAAGCTTAAATACTGGTGATATTGCTGACAATACAAAAATATAAAACTGAACCAATTAGATCATTACACAGGGCAATTAACCAATTAAAGGTTTACCCGTAAACATAAGACAATTCACATCATCATATTTCTAGGCAGAAGAGAACATCAGATATACTTCCATAAAAGGCACATTTCCTGCTTTCAGGCAGACTCTTGTTTGTTCAGTATTTTTTTATTATTCACAGTTCAGAGTTCACAGTACTCAGTACATCTCAGCTTATGCAAACTGTCACATACTCAATTCCCTTGAAACACATGCTTTGGCTGTTCATATTCTACAATCCCCCATTTGATGCTGTGTAAGCATCATCATTTAACCTGTCATACATTTGCCACAAATCTAGCATAACCATGCTACTAGTCTTTTCATCATTGAGAGACATTTTCATTTCATTATCTACAGTCATAGTTGCAGGAATATAAAATTTAGGCACTTTTTTCACAGCTTTTGAGGACATTCATTTCAAAATCAGTGCTTTGATTAAAAATAAGACAATGAAAGCAACAATTGCTAATACTGCAATTAACAAAATCAGCTTCAACAGTCCACCTCCCCAACCTGAGAAAAGGTTGGTCAACCAAGCCCATGTTGAGCTATCAGCCTCTTTGGCCTCTGAATGTTTGGAAATTCTCTGAATCAGTTAAAGGTGACTTTCAATTTCATGCTGATTGTCAGGAATAAATGTACAGCACTCCTCCTGGATTAAAGCGCAAGTTCCTCCTTTTGCCGTTAGGGTGAAATTGAGGGCCGTACGGTTTTGGAGTACTACAGCTCTCATAGCAGTCAGTTCATCAGTTACTAGTTCTAAGGCAGAAAATGTAGCATTGCTCAAAATTTTGAGCAGTTTAGATAACTTTCTCAGTTCCCAAATTGATTTCACTGCTCTGTATGACAGAATTATACCAGCCCATGATATTACATCATCACCCAAGTCCATACGGGACAGTCCTTTGGTACTAGCATGAGCCAAGTCACGATGATAGATCCATGAAGCATCGACTTTCCCTACCGGATTGGCAGGCTTCTTGACCTCTCGAATGTTCCAGATTTTTCCCTTAGGTAATTTAGATACATGTCAGATAGCTGGAACTAGGTAACCCAGGAAACAGCTGCCAGACCAGTTTCCTGGTAGCCATTTATATGATTTTCTTCTGCACACAAAATAACAGTTCTCTACTTTAATGGTGATATTGATAGACTTAAAGTGATTCCCAGCATTCTGCCGCCCTTCAAACATTTTCCAGTAGACAGTTTCTATTTTCTGGGAAAAGTTAGCTATAGAGTTTTTGACAATTCTTGATATAGGTGAGAAATCTGTTACACAACGGCATGCAGTGCAGTTATATACCACTGTTTTGTTGCAATGGCTCCACCCTACTTTGATTTTTATCAAGTTTCTGAAAACACACAGTTCCATTTTGATGGACAGACAACTGTAATGCTACTTTGTGTTTCAAAATAACTCTTGATGTGTCATAGATCAGATTCATCCAAGTCTCTTCAATCCCTAAAGGAACTATATTTAGCATCAATCCCCCATGAACTGTAGTAATGGCAGTGCAGATCCAGCAATTGGAGACATTAAGGGATGATGCATAAGTATATTTTATAGCTTGGTAGGTATTGAATGGTGGATGCCATGCAGTTCTTTTGGCATGAGGTGTTACTGTAGTGGAAAATGGAAATGGCCACAGCAGAAATATGAGAACAGCAAAAATAACCACCAAGATAGTTTTACAGTACTTTAGTGGAAATGGTGGTTTTGGTGGAATTGTATTGGAATGGAGAAGTGTTCCAGTTGGAGAAATGTCAGACATTATCAGGTGCAGGAACAGTATGGCTTCGAGTATGGAATTCTGGAGCTGTGAATGTTAGAGGTGTTTGATCTTCAGAAGGGACGACTTTCTTAACGTGTGATATATGAATCCAGGTTGGTGATCCTTGTAACTGTACTGCTGAAGAGGTTGTCAATAGAACCAGGTAAGGCCCCTTCCAACGAGGTTGCAGTGCTGTTTTTCTGGAGAAAGACTTGACGTACACCCAATCGCCTGGTTGTAGTTCAGAAGATGTAAAAGGGTCAGGGTTATGTTGTGCTGCTGCTACTTTGCAGTGATAACACTGTAAGAAAGAAACAAGAGAAGTGCAGTATACAATAACGTCATTATCAAAGGCATTGTACTCAGAAAAGGGTGGCGGTGGAGTCATGGGCATGCGCATAGGTCGGCCCATTAGAATTTCATGAGGAGAAAGACCTTTAGTAGGATGTACTTGTGCTCTCATAGAGAGCAAAGCTAGTGGTAAGGCCTGTACCCAAGTGAGGCCTGTTTCAGTAGTAATTTTTGCTAGTCTAGTTTTCAGTGTTTGATTCATGAGTTCTATGATTCCAGATGCCTGCGGGCTATATGGACAGTGAGATTTTAGAGTGATGCCCAACATAGTACACAGTGAGTCAATTAATTGAGCTGTAAAATGTGTTCCATGGTCTGAATATATATAACAAGGAACACTAAATCGAAGTATAAAGTTTAACAACGTTTCTAAGCAACTGAGATAGCATCATTTTTCACACAAGAGTTTGCTTCTAACCATCCAGAAAAAACATCAACAACAGTTAAAACATATTTAAAATGTGCACAAAGTGGTAATTCAATAAAATCCCATTGCAAAGCTTAAAATGGTCCCAATGGTTTTGGTAAGGGTTGTGCGGGACCCATTGTGCCTTTGGAAATATTATACTGTAAACAAATAGAGCATTTGCTCACAAAGTGCTGTACAAAAACAGAAAGCTTTGGGGCAAACCAATCCTTTTGGATTTGTTTTATTAAAGCATGTAGCCCAACATGGGCTGGCAAATGATAAGCTTTAATGAGGGAATTTAGCATGGATAGGGGGCAGACCAATCTGCCATCCGGATGTTGCCAAATTAAATCAGAGCATTTAAAACAATTTTGAGCCAGGCATGTTTTTCTTTCTGATTCTGAAACCTCATTCTGTAAAGCTTTAGTGCTGTTTCATCAAAAGTTTTCATAGATTGTAATGGCTGCAAAAAGTGACCCTGAACAGTTTGTGAGAAAGCAGCCTGTTTAGCAGCCCAGTCAGCAAAATTATTGCCCTTACTCTTGAAAGTGTCATTGGATTGATGAGCTGCACATTTAACAACAGCAATTTCAGAAGGTAACAATAAGTCTTGTAATAAATTATTGATATAAAAATGTTTTTTAATGGGTGTTCTGGAAGATGTTAAGAACCCTCGTTCTTTCCATAATATGCCAAAATCATGAACAACACCATGGGCATAATGGGAATCAGTATAAATAGTAACAGACTTGTCTTTAGCTTGTTTACATGCATGTGATAATGCCACTAATTCCGCGGCCTGCACGGAGGCGCCTGTAGGTAATCGTGCTGATTGCAATACTTCAGTTGGTGTGCAGACTGACCAAGCAGCTTGGCATTTTCCGGAGTTTGTTCTTAAACAGGATCCATCAACGAAAAGAACTAAATCAGGATTTTACAAAGGAGTATCAAATAAATTCAACCTAGGAGAAAGAACAGAGTTAACTACTAACACACAATCATGTGGTTCGTCCTCGTCTGAGGTTGGTATTAAAGAGGCAGGGTTTAGTGGTGGGCAGAGTTTAATTTGTAAAGCAGGATTTCCCATTAAATTATTTCATACTTAGTAAGCCATGCATTTGAAAGATATTGTGTTTTAGTTTTCAGAAGTAAGGCTTGAACAGCATGCGGGACTGCTAGTACAGTGTCATGTCCCAGGGTTAGTGGAGCTGCCATGTCTACCAAGATGGCAGCAGCTGCCACAGCCCGTAAGCAAGCTGGGTAACTAGAAGCAACCAGATCCAATTGAGTGCTATAGTAAGCAATTGGTTGGTATCCTCCAGTGCGTTGTTGGGTTAAGAGACCCAGAGCAGTCTTATTTTGTTCGCAACAAAAGAAAACAAAAGGTTTAGAATAGTCCAGTAACCCTAAGGCAGGAGGATTTACCAGGGCTGTTTTGATTGCCTGAAAAGCCTCATCATGCTGTGAAGTCCAGGGTAGAGGGTCTGCAATGTCCTTTTTCAAGAGTTGCAACAGAGGGGCGGTAATTTCTGAAAAATTAGACACTCACTGTCTGCAGTATCCTGCTAGACCAAGGAACTCTCTAAGTTGCCTCTGGGTTACAGGACGAGGTGCAGTTTGAATAGAACTACAGAAATGACCCATAAAAGCGGAAACTGGTGCAGGTCTCGAAAAACTTCAGCACAGCTCGAACAGTAAAACTTACTTTAATAATAAGCTGAATAAAACATTCACTAGTTAAGCGCTTTCATCTGTCAGCATACAGACTTGTAGAAAAAACAAAGCAGCACCGGGTAAAGAGTCTCTTCACATTAGCAAAAGTCAGTATCCAAAAAACAAAAGAGGCTCACCACGACCACTTAAAAATACTGTTCTTTATTCCACTGCAGTAAAAGTAAGCGCTTTCACATTGCTAGAACGCTTCTTCAGACTTCAATAACTACTATACAAAATGAGTAACTATATATAGTGTTCAAATAGACACACCTTAACAATTAAGTCTTTAATAATTGAACCAATTAAAAATTTTCTTTAAGAAGAAAGAACCTAAATAATACCCTCATATATATCTCCTGTATCTATGTATAAAATAAAAATAAAAACACATATAAATGTGACAAGAGATGTATACAAAAATCTGTATACAAAAAGTATATATAAAAAATGCACCATTAAATATTTTATTCTCTTAAAATAATTAAAAAACAAACTAATGCTTATATGAACGAGCAGCTAAGAAGGGTTTTAGGGTGACCCTTTCATTTAGACCATGCCCCTTAAAACTTTGTAGTCTTATTATCCATTTATTCTCTCTTTCTTCAGTATAATTCTTAATGTTTCCCAGTCTGTTAGACTTCTTTATTAACTCAAGTACAGTGAACTTAAAAGTGTGTTGAGTGCCTTTTTGCATTATATGACAAGCTAGGGCATTTGTTTCATTTTCTTTGTTAATAGCATAAATATGCTCCCTAACTCGTTCCCTTAAACTCCTGTCGGTTTTTCCCACATAAAAACATAAGCATAATTGGCATACAGCAACATACACTACATCATGTGATTTACAGTCTGCATAGAAATTAAAATCATATATTTGTGTAGTATCAGGATGTCTAAAATTATTCATATTAGACATACAACTACAGTGATTACAGTTCCTGCATGGTAACATCCCTTTTCTATCAGATTTAACCAAATCTCTACTATTATTCTCATAGCATAATAGTCTCTTCAAAGATTTGGTATTTTTATATGAGAAACTCGGTCTCTCCCCTACTATCTGTGTTATCCTCTCATCACTCGTTAGAATATTCCAATTCCTATTGATTACCTCCTTAATCTTAGAATTCTGATTGGAATAATGGATAGTAAGTCTCTTATATGCATGTACATTCTTGTTATTATTTACAGTCTGTAAGCTTCTATCAACATTCATATAATTGTAAAAATATGGTCTACCTTTGTTTTTCCTGGTGCACTCATTAACTTGAAATATTTTTTGTATTTCATGTGAGTTATAACCTCTAGATGTCAAATTCTGAGCCAAAACCTCCTTTGTACAATCAAAGACACCTTCATTTGTAGTCAGGCGAGATATCCTCAGACTTTTTCCTGTTATAATATTTGAAAAAAATATGTTTGGGGTGCATGCTGGTACGATGCAAGATATTATTTTTCCAACAATCCTTTCTATACAGCTCTGAATTTACCTCTCTACCATTCTTTTGAATCTGAACATCTAAAAATTCTATTTTATTGTTAGAGCTCTTACATTCAAACCTAAGAAAATTTGTTGGTCCATTTATATACTGAATAAATTCATCTAGTTCTATCTCAGTGCCACTCCAAACAAGAAAGACATCATCCACAAAACGTTTATAAAATTTTATCTTCGTTTTGTAGATGTCATTCCTTATTATGTAGGTGTACTCCCAATATGCCAATACAAGATTGGCATATGAGTTTGCACATGGGGTGCCCATGGCAACCCCTTTTCTCTGTAAATAATACTTGTCATTATATAAGAACACATTATTAGTGAGTATCAATTCCAAAAGAGCCAAGACTCTCATCACTAAAAATCTCGGTGTTTCATTTTCAATCAAAAATAGCCTCAAATATTCCATGCCTACCATATTAGGAATACATGTAAACAATGAAACAACATCTAAGGTAACCAATGAATCAGTTTCATTACTTGTGTCTGGTTGGTTAACATAACTACCATAACATTCTAAAAAATCTTTGGTATCTCTTATTATTGTTGTAGTACTGTTCACAATTGGTCTTAATTGCTTCTCAACATAAATGGATGCTGGTTCCAATAACCAGCCTTTTCCTGATACAATGGGTCTCATAGGAGGTTCATTGAGACCCTTATGTATTTTTGGTAGACCCCTGAATATCGGTATAGTAGGTAAATCCACTAGCAAAAATTGATATAAATCAATATCAATGGTAGAGCATAATAGCATATCATAGAACTCAGCATGCACATTTCTTATTAAATCATTCAATTCCATTGCATTCTGTACAGTATATGTCTCAGAGTCCTGTAGAAAATTAATCATTGCCTGATTATAAAAATTCTGTGTCTAAAACCACCACAGCACCTCCTTTATCTGCCTGTCTTATAACTATTTCAGAGTTTTCCTGTAATTTCTTAATACTCTGAAACTCATCAAAAGTAAGGTTATGGAATAAGTGTTTAATATTTTTAGAGCTGTATAGCTCAAAAAGATCCCTTTCACAAGCCTTCTCAAAGGCCTCCAATAATGAGTTACTTTGTGGTATAAATGTGGAGGGTTTAATAAAAATATCATTGTTACCATCATACATACCATGGGTGTTACCAAAAAACAAACTCAAACCCACATTTCTAATAAACATTTTTAAATCTATGATAAAATCCGTTATATCCACTGTCTTAGAGGGTATGAATGACAAATCATGATTCAATAATGTTTTTTCATGGTCAGTTAAAGCATAACTAGAGATGTTAACTATTAATTCTTCTGGAATGGTTTCAGTACCTTTTTCCTGTATTCGTAATTGTCCTCGACAATTTTCCTCTTCCTTACTGCACCCTGTGGCGACCAACTCGTTTGAGATGCCTTTCTTATGGGCAGGGGAAAAGAAAAAGAACCATTACTTCCTGTAGATTCAAAGTGCTTCGCTTTAGCGCCAAGATCTCTCTCGACAACTTCAGTATTGGAAAACATGTTTCTATTCGGTAGTAACTCTGCCGTTTCTGTAGAAAGAATGTTATTGACACCTGCTGAAGATGTTAAACCTCCCAAAACAGCTTCACTTATCGTCACGACTCCTGAAAGTGCAGCTGGAGAAGTAACATTTGCTGACTCTGATCTTGAAGCTCCATTGTCAGCAACCAAACTGACGGAGGGCCCTGATGTAACATCACTGGTGGGCGTAGCCTCTATGGGCGTGTTTTCAGTCACCATCTCAGTAGTGTGAACTTTAAAGGTAGATGCATCTCTATTATGAGAAACAATCGGTTTTGATGTATTGGCTGTATTAATGTAATTATTCACCTCTCTTGGCCAAGAGAAAACCTGGCCCCTTTGAAAATCGATAAGATCTCTTACCAATTTCTTCTTTTTATCTAATAATAATTTATTATCCAAAGTGCATAGTCTCGACATTATATCTGCTATTAGCTGATCATTTTCTGTTACAGTCATCAAAGCAGTCAGTTCATTTTCTATTTTACTTATTTCAAGCGTAAGCTGTTGTTCAATTTCTTTATACTGGTCTATTAACAATTTTATATAAGTAAAACTTTTATCCATATTCAATTTCTGCCATTTAGTAAGCAATTCTGGGTAAGTAGTGCCAAAGGTAGGATTCTTCAACACTCTTAACCCTCGAGGTATTACCTTAAAAGATAGACAGGCATCCATATGATGTCGTTGCCACTGAGTACCTCTCAATTTATGCATAGTGTCTTCTAATTTACAAGTGAGCTGAATAACCTCAATATTCTTCTGAACATTCAGAATACAATGTCCATCTCTTGTTAACTCGTTTCTGGTATATTTCAGAAGAGGGTTTATTGACATCTCTATAACTCTTTTAAGACCAGTCATCTGGCTTGAATCATTCATATTTCTTTCAGCCATGTCCTAGAGCCGCAAAGACAAAAATTACTGAATTGTAGAAAAAACAAAGCAGCACCGGGTAAAGAGAATCTTCACATTACCAAAAGTCAGTATCCAAAAAGCAAAAGAGGCTCACCATGACCACTTAAAAATAATGTTCTTTATTCCACTGCAGTAAAAGTAAGCGCTTTCACATTGCCAGAACGCTTCTTCAGACTTCAATAACTACTATACAAAATGAGTAACTATATATAGTGTTCAAATAGACACACCTTAACAATTAAGTCTTTAATAATTGAACCAATTAAAAATTTTCTATAAGAAGAAAGAACCTAAAAGATACCCTCATATATATATCTCCTGTACCTATGTATAAAATAACAATAAAAACACATATAACCTGACTCATGCAATAAATTGTGTATTTGTGTATTATAGTCGAAGGTGTTGTACACAACAACACCTCCCCCCTTGTCAGGTTTCATTATTCTGATTTCATTATTGTGCATTAATTGATTCAAACACTTCCATTCATCTATTGTTAGATTATCTTGAAAAACCTTGTAGTGTGAATTTCCTTTTCTTATATTACTATTTAGCCAATAAATATCTTTACATACCATTTTTTCAAAGTTGGCTACTTGTGTGTTAGGCACTGGGGCATATGAACTTTTTTCTTTAATTCTTTGTGTCCAATTACTTCCTCATTATCCACCCTTTCTTCAAATTGCACAGCTAAATTCAACCTTCTACAATATAATTTAATTTCTTTGATAGTATCATCTACATTAAATCCTATATTAGGAACAAATTTCATACCTTTGCTCAACAACTGAACACATTCCTGACTTATTGCTAAATCTGTGTAATTAAATACATTAAAACCATTATAAGTACTTAAAATATAATTGTTATTTTGTTTTTCATTATGGAAGTTGTCTTTCACTTCATCCATGCTTTCCCTTGAATATTGTTTAATATTGGCTTTTTGACCAACTAAATTTTCATTAATAAAATAGGGGACACAAATATCTAGGAAGCTGTTACTATTCTGATCTCCCTTAATTTTATTTATCTTACTTTCCTGTTCCATTGGGTGTACTGCCTCTTGGGGGCTGGATAAAATCTGTCCCCTTGAAAATTTTCATTTTTTTCCACATTCATTGAGTCAGGTAATTATGAGGTGGTTTCAATTAATCACATTAACATTGGATATAAAAGAATAGATCTGGCTCTAGAAGAATATTTTATAGATAATAGAATTACCAATGAAATTTATACGTTCTTGAAAGTTTATTATCCCATTATGGCTCATATAATAGGTATACCTAAGATTCATAAATCTATTAGAAATCCCCCATTTAGACCCATTATTTCTGGATCTAAATCTAAAACATATAATATAGGGGGTAGCAATTGATAGATGGACCAAACATGTGTATGAGAACATTCCACATCTAATGAAAGATTCATGGAATTTTTTAATTTAATTGACATCAGATATGTGGAATGAAGATTTGATCTATTTAACTATTGATGTTACAGATTTATTTTCAAGTATTCCTAAGGATATTGGATTGGAATTTTTTAGTAACAGTTTGAGGAAATTTTCTAACTTGAGTTGGGATAGGATTTGTCTAATCACAGATATGATGGCATTAGTCCTAGACCACAATTATATAATATTTCAAGGTGAATATTTCAGACAGAGTAAAGGGGTAGCTATGGGGGCATCGTGTGCCCCCATATTTGCAAATCTAGTGATGTTAGAATGGGAGTCCGAATATTTGTTCAAAAGTAGGTTTTATTCGGACATAGCATTCTATGCTAGATATTTGGATGATTTATTCATTTTATGGAAGGGCCAAAAAGAGGCAATAATTGAATTTATAGAGTATATAAATTGGATGACACAATTTTTAAGATTCACACATAATATAAATTTAAAGGGAATCGCGTATTTGGACACTTATATTAGTCATGCGAAGGATGGTTTTGCTTCCAGGATATATAGAAAAACAACATTTTCTAATGATTACATTGAATTTAATAGCAACCATCCACCTCATATGTTTAAAAATGTTGTTAAGGGACAATGCATAAGAGCAGCGTGTACGTCTTCCACTAAAGAAGTTATGGAGGTAGAAATGGAATTCATCTTTAATATGTTTAGGAATAGAGGATACCCTATAGTTATGCTTAAAGATACAGTATATTTTGTTAAAAAAGAATGGGGTAATAAATACTTACCACTATTAGGTAGATTGAATTCAGATAGTGGGGACAAGCAAACGAAAAATATTAGTAATAAATCTCGTAATATGACTAACAACAGAGTGTGTGTTTTGATGTACACACCGTACGTAAGTTTTATTAAGGAAATAATACATAGGCACTGGGACTTGATAACAATATCAGACAATATAGGTATGAAATTAGGGAGTCATCCATATTTTGTTTATAAGACAGCACCAAATATTAAAAGGTTATTAGAAAGAGCTAGTAAACATGGAAGTGTTAAGGATGCCCAGAAGGGGACTAAAAAATGTGGAATGTGTAAACAATGTGGGCGTATTAATGAAGTAGTTAATATTAAGCTTGAGGACATCAATAACACATATGTCTGTTGCAGGGCAGGCAATTGTAATACCAAGCAGGTGGTATATCTTGCCACCTGTCTTGCCTGCCCTGCATTCTATATAGGCAAAACTGAAAGACAGTTAAAATTATGTATTTATGAACATTATTATAAGATACAAGTGAAAGACAAGAATAATGCATTATATAGACATATACGTGATAAAGGGGAGCAACATTTATTTAAATTTGTGATTATTGACCAGGTAGTTTGCCATCCATATGGAGGGAATTGGAAAATGTCCTTGGCATTGATAGAAAGTAAGTGCAAATACTTACAGATGCCACTAGATTCCCGGGCATTAATGATAGTATCAGCATTAAACCTTTTTTAATATTGGGTTAGTATTCAGCATCTGATTCAAATGTAGTCTTAATATACAGTGTTATATTATTTTTATTTTTATTTATGTATTGTGTATTTAACACATTTAAGTGACACATTTAAGTGATATATTTTTAAAAATGTTTTGTATTAATGGATTCGAGTGTAATGTTTTAAGCAAAATAGGAGGATATTTCTTTAAATATTTTTGGCGCCAATTTTGGCTATTTAAACTTTCGTAAAATTTTCAGTTACTGGTTCTGATGAAGTCTGTATGCTGACAGATGAAAGAGCTTAACTAGTGAATGTTTTATTCAGCTTATTATTAAAGTAAGTTTTACTGTTCGAGCTGTGCAGAAGTTTTTCCAGACCTGCACCAGTTTCCGCTTTTACGGGTCATTTCTGTGTGTTCTATAATTGCATTTGGAGTTGTTGGTCATACACTGGCATGGCAGGAAGTGGAGACGAGACACAAGCTTTATTGAACAGTGATGATCTTCATATGTTACGGGCTGAGGTTACAGCATTACAGTCCGAAGTTAACAGACTCATTGATTTAGTGAGTTGTATTGTGGAAGCACCGAAGCAGGCTGCAGCATTAGAATGCACCTCTTCTGTTAAATGTTCTCCTGCTAAATGTCCGACTGGTTTACATACTGAAGTTCCTGTTGTTATTGATATCAGTACGCAGATAGACATTCCGAATGGACAGTTATGTGTGGACAATGGAGGTGTACAGTCCATGCAGGACTCTTTGGATTATGCTAACAAGAATTCTAATAGCAATTTGTCACCGGCAAATGAGTTCACTTTTGACTTTAGCTTATTTCATACAAGGGATGAAGCGGAGCGTAATGGGGCTAGACCTAAGAACCGACAACCAGTAAAAACATATTCGGCGATTGCGAGGACACAGAACAAATACATTAATGGTACTGTTAATAAAAAACTGTTTCTAGTCCACACTTTGAAATTAAATCTAAGCGACAGTTGGGAAATAAGTTTATGGACTCTAAAGTTGTTTCCCATCCCAACAGTGATGTAATGGATCAATTTTTATGTGATGAATTTGATTTTGATAATATAGAGCAAAATACTTATGTTAATGGAAGACATTTGAGTTCCTCAAATGACCCCTTGATAGAAATGATATTTAATTTAGGTAGGAAATTGCTTCAAATCAAGAATACAAAAATTAATAATGCATATTTGGCGAGGTGTATAAATATACAAATAGTGCCTAAAGGGCTCAGATTTTTTAAATTACCTTTGGGCATTGACTATAACGAAGGTGTTACCAATGAATTTAATAACATGTTTGATGATTTTGGATTTGCCTTTATGAAATTGTTAATTAAAATGAATGATGAAAAATTGTCCACTTTAGTTAGAGAATTGGAAGGCTTAAATGAAGACATTGTGAAGCATATTGACTTTGAATTATGGAGGGATTTGTACAATAATCGATTTCAAACAGCTGAAAATAAAGCTTATAGTATATATCATAGGAAAAATAGGAAGATCCAGCGTGACATTGAACAGTATCAGTGTAAAAGAGCATATGTATGGCCACAGGATAGAAAAAATGTGCAAAAGGAGAGAAATAGTAGTTATAGGTATATATCAAGGAATGTGGAAAGAGATGAAAATTTTCAAGGGGGCAGATTTTATCCATCCTCCAAGAGGCAGTACACCCAATGGAACAGGAATGTAAGATAAATAAAATTAAGGGAGATCAGAATAGCAACAGCTTCCTAGATATTTGTGTCCCTATTTTATTAATGAAAATGTAGTTGGTCAAAAAGCCAATATTAAACAATATTCAAGGGCAAGCATGGATGAAGTGAAAGACAACTTCCATAATGAAAAACAAAATAACAATTATATTTTAAGTACTTATAATGGTTTTAATGTATTTAATTACACAGATTTAGCAATAAGTCAGACATTTGTTCAGTTGTTGAGCAAAGGTATGAAATTTATTCCTAATATAGGATTTAATGTAGTTGATACTATCAAAGAAATTAAATTATATTGTAGAAGGTTGAATTTAGCTGTGCAATTTGAAGAAAGAGTGGATAATGAGGAAGTAATTGGACACAAAGAATTAAAGAAAAAAAGTTCATACATCCCAGTGCCTAACACACAAGTAGCCAACTTTGAAAAAATGGTATGCAAAGATATTTATTGGCTAAATAGTAATATAAGAAAAGGAAATTCACACTACAAGGTTTTTCAAGATAATCTAACAATAGATGAACGGAAGTGTTTGACTCAATTAATGCACGATAATGAAATTAGAATAATGAAACCTGACAAGGGGGGAGGTGTTGTTGTGTACAACACCTTTGACTATAATACGCAAATACACAATTTATTGCATGAGTCAGGTAATTATGAGGTGGTTTCAATTAATCAAATTAACATTGGATATAAAAGAATAGATTTGGCTCTAGAAGAATATTTTATAGATAATAGAATTACCAATGAAATTTATACGCTCTTGAAAGTTGATTATCCCATTATGGCTCATATAATAGGTATACCTAAGGTCCATAAATCTATTAGAAATCCCCCATTTAGACCCATTATTTCTGGATCTAAATCTAAAACATATAATATAGGGGTAGCAATTGATAGATGGACCAAACATGTGTATGAGAACATTCCACATCTAATGAAAGATTCATGGAATTTTTGGGGTAAATTGACATCAGATTTGTGGAATGAAGATTTGATCTATTTAACTATTGATGTTACAGATTTATTTTCAAGTATTCCTAAGGATATTGGACTGGAATTTTTTAGCAACAGTTTGAGGAAATTTTCTAACTTGAGTTGGGATAGGATTTATCTAATCACAGATATGATGGCATTAGTCCTAGACCACAATTATATAATATTTCAAGGTGAATATTTCAGACAGAGTAAAGGGGTAGCTATGGGGGCGTCGTGTGCCCCCATATTTGCAAATCTAGTGATGTTAGAATGGGAGTCCGAATATTTGTTCAAAAGTAGATTTTATTAGGATATAGCATTCTATGCTAGATATTTGGATGATTTATTCATTTTATGGAAGGGCCAAAAAGAGGCAATAATTGAATTTATAGAGTATATAAATGGGACGACACAATTTTTAAGATTCACACATAATATAAATTTAAAGGGAATCGCGTATTTGGACACTTATATTAGTCATGCGAAGGATGGTTTTGCTTCCAGGATATATAGAAAAACAACATTTTCTAATGATTACATTAAATTTAATAGCAACCATCCACCTCATATGTTTAAAAATGTTGTTAAGGGACAATGCATAAGAGCAGTGCGTATGTCTTCCACTAAAGAAGTTATGGAGGTAGAAATGGAATTCATCTTTAATATGTTTAGTAATAGAGGATACCTTATAGTTATGCTTAAAGATACAGTAGATTTTGTTAAAAAACAATGGGGTAATAAATACTTACCACTATTAGGTAGATTGAATTCAGATAGTGGGGACAAGCAAACAAAAAATATTAGTAATAAATCTTCTAATATGACTAACAACAGAGTGTGTGTTTTGATGTACACACCGTACGTAAGTTTTATTAAGGAAATAATACATAGGCACTGGGACTTGATAACAATATCAGACAATATAGGTATGAAATTAGGGAGTCATCCATCTTTTGTTTATAAGACAGCACCGAATATTAAAAGGTTATTAGAAAGAGCTAGTAAACGTGGAAGTGTTAAGGATGCCCAGAAGGGGACTAAAAAATGTGGAATGTGTAAACAATGTGGGCGTATTAATGAAGTAGTTAATATTAAGCTTGAGGACATCAATCATACATATGTCTGTTGCAGGGCAGGCATTTGTAATACCAAGCAGGTGGTATATCTTGCCACCTGTCTTGCCTGCCCTGCATTCTATATAGGCAAAACTGAAAGACAGTTAAAAAGATGTATTTATGAACATTATTATAAGATACAAGTGAAAGACAAGAATAATGCATTATATAGACATATACGTGATAAAGGGGAGCAACATTTTTTTAAATTTGCGGTTATTGACCAGGCAGTTTGTCATCCATATGGAGGGAATTGGAAAATGTCCTTGGCATTGATAGAAAGTAAGTGGCAAATACTTACAGATGCCACTAGATTCCCGGGCATTAATGATAGTATCAGCATTAAACCTTTTTTAATATTGAGTTAGTATTCAGCATCTGATTCAAATGTAGTCTTAATATACAGTGTTATATTATTTTTATTTTTATTTATGTATCGTGTATTTAACACATTTAAGTGACACATTTAAGTGATATATTTTTAAATTTTTTTTGTATTAATGGATTCAAGTGTAATGTTTAAAGCAAAATAGGAGGATGTTTCTTTAAATATTTTTAGCGCCAATTTTGGCTATTTAAACTTTCGTAAAATTTTCAGTTACTGGTTCTGATGAAGTCTGTATGCTGACAGATGAAAGCGCTTAACTAGTGAATGTTTTATTCAGCTTATTATTAAAGTAAGTTTTGCTGTTCGAGCTGTGCTGAAGTTTTTTCCAGACCTGCACCAGTTTCCGCTTTTACGGGTCATTTCTGTGGCTCTGTAGTTGCATTTGGAGTTTGTATAGAACTGATATGGTTTGGGAGTATCCGGCGAGAGCCCATTTCAATTATGTGTCCCAAATACTGTACTTTATCTTGACAATATTGTAATTTTGATTTATTCACTTTAAATCCACGTGCGGCTAGAAATTTTAACACTAAAATAGAATCTTCCTTACATGAGTTACTGTCTGGGGAGGCTATAAGTATATCGTCCACATATGGGACTAGAACTGAACGTGACGGTAGCTGTAAATCTTGTAATTGCCTATGCATTTCCCTTGAAAATAAAGTCGGAGATTCTACATACCCCTGGGGCAAACGGATCCAAGTATACTGTTGCCCTTTGTAGGTAAAAGCAAACAAATATTGACTATTAGAATGTACTGGGATAGAGAAAAAAGCTGATGAAATATCTATTACTGTAAAACATTTAGCTGTAGGTGGGATACAGCTTAAAATAGTGGCAGGGTTTGGCACAAGTGGGAAGACAGGCATAACTGCTTTGTTAACTTCCTGTAAATCCTGTACAAATCTGTAAGCTTGTTTACCAGGTTTCTTTACTGGTAATATTGGAGTATAGGTTCATAGGTTCATAGGTTCATAGGTTCATAGGTTCATAGGTTCATAGGTTTATACTAGGCTATCTGCCCTAAGGCATTTATAAGCCTAGCCCAAATTTTTGTGGCTTACGCCACCCCTTATATGAAAAAATACTGTGCCCATTAGTTTGTTGTGCCTCTGTCCAGCAGTGACACAGAGATGATTCCCGGGGTATAGGTTCATAGGTTTATACTAGGCTATCTGCCCTAAGGCATTTATAAGCCTAGCCCAAAATTACATAGGCTTGTGGTGGGTATTATTATCCCTTGTTGTGCTAGTGCAGAAATAACAGGGGCTATACCAGAAATAGCCTCAGCCATCAGAGAGTACTGTGGTACTCGCAGCAACTTTGCTCCAGGTTTTAGAGTTATTTTTACAGGGATAGCTGAAGTAAAAAATCCTACATCATTATCATGAGTTGTCCACAAGCAAGAGAGTAGGAAGTGTAAATCTTCATTTTTGTTAGAATCTGAATACACATGATTTCAATGTGATGGTATCATCCAAGGCTGCTAAAGTAGTGTCCTGTTGGTCTGAAGGTACTTGGAGATAGACTCCATCAGCTGTGCAAAAAATGGTGGCCCCCATTTTGCACAACAAGTCTCTTCTTAATAAAGTTAAAGGTGCTGAGGGTCCTACCAAAAAGGCATGATTATCCTGCAATGGTCCCAAAGTTATTGGGACCAGGACGGTTTCAGAATACTCGATTGGTATACCAGAGACACCTACACCTTTAGTTACTTTATTAGAAAGTGGAATATTCATGGCTGTTCTACTAGTTAGCATAGATTTAGTTGCTCCGGTATCAATAAAAAATGGATATGGTTTATTTTTAACCAGTAACATAACATGTGGCCCGTCCTGATCCACAGCATCCATTTAGAATTCCATTGTTTTGGTGCCTCAGTGTATGGTGCAGGTTGTTCAGCCAAATATGGACACTCATTTTTCCAATGGCCTATTTGGCCACAATTGAAACATTCATTTGGATTACTTGGATTCTGGGGTTGGGTCGGTTGTGTACCTTGATAGTTTTGTTTATTCTGAGTAGCTGGACTGTGACCTCTACCCTTCCCCCTTCCCCGCCCTCGTCCTCTACGTCTGTGACCGGGTTGGCCCAGAGCGTTACACATTTGAATTCGTGCTTGTACTAATTTTTCCTGTAAATCCTTTTTTTCTTTAGCCAAATGATCAGATAGGTATTGTACTTGCTGAACTAACTCATGCAGGCCCAGACTAGGCCAATTCAAACATACTTCTTTTAATTTATCTCTCACTTGAGGGCGTAACCCATCCACAAAAGCAGCTGACAGCCCGCTCTGTGCTGGCCCTTCAGTGGGCTCTGGGTATCCGGAATATGCCTCAAAGGCATCAGTAAGTCGTTGTAAGTATTCATCTATAGGTTCGTCTTCCCTCTCTATGACTGACTTAATCTTAGACCAATTTAGGGTAGGTGGTTCTATGACGATAATAGCATTAACTATTCATTGTCTGACCACTTCAAAACCATTTTCCCCTTGTGTGTTATGCTTTGGTATTGGGGTGGGGACATTAGCATGATCCCAGATACATTTCATTAGATCAGCTGGAACAGCGTATTGGAGGACAGCTTTAACTTCTTCTATAGTAGGATTTTGTAAACATATGTGTCCTGCTAAAACACGTTGAAACTTTGCTGGATTATTACGAATGGGCAGAAGTGATTTAGCAATAGCTTGAAAATCAACTGCCAACCACTCCCTAGGTAAGACTACAGTAGCAGGTTGTTCCGCATCTCTAGTATGTGCTGGATTTGGAACCTCCCTCAATGGAAATACTCCTGCTTCATCTGACAAGCTCGTGCTCGAATCGGAAGTAAAGCTTTGATGAGATTTATCTGGACTAATGTAACCATCCTTGTCCTTAACCACAATTGGGCATTGCTTATAATATTTACCCTTGTGTGAATAAACTGTTTTCCTGTTTTGAGGTATTTTCGGCTGACTGGACCTAGGGTCAAAAAGCATTTGCACTTTTCTTTTGTGCTGTTTCTTTATCTTAGAGTGGGTTACTGTAGGGGATGATTTGCCTGTATCTATTTGGTCAGGTTGTTCTATAGCCAGGCAGCTAGACTGGCCTCCTATCACCTGATCTCCCCGTCTGGGGTCTGGAATGATTTGCTCTTCCGTCCGCTGGCCATCACTCTGCATTGTAGAACTAACAGTTCCATCCTGCAGTTGTGAAGGTTGATATTGCGGTGGAGGAGCTGTAGGGGGTGGGGGAAACCATGGATTATCATCTTCAGATGATTCAGGCATCTGTAGTTTATTCAATTCTTGTACCGGATATAATCCCTTAAAGGGTGGTTCTTTTAAACGTTTACCATTAGCTATATCTAGATTCTTAGTAGTTTGTCGCAGTTCCTTTATCTGCTCTTTTAACTTTTGTTGACTATCCTTAAGACTACTAATGACCGAATCTTTTTCCAGTTCTTTTGCCTCACACATCCAATCATTAAAAGCTGCCCAGCACAACCCTGGTATTTTTCCTTTCTTTTTTAATTTTCTTTATAAATTAGAACATCTTTGTTAAAACTACCATTTTCCAGAAAAAATTGCTGTTGTCCTCAGTAAGGGTGATCCACTGATCTAAAAACACACAACTGTCCCGGGACACCCGATAAAACATATAACCAGCTGGTGTACCTTTTTCTGGCTCATTTATTTTTCCCGCACTCGCTCCCATTTTCACTCAGTACCCCACTATCACTCGATAAGCTATACCTGTTTACCACAGGTTTAGCTAAGACGTTATGAAAACTTCTTGTTACCTCACTCTCATACAAGAAGCTATACCTGTTTAACACAAGTTTAGCTAAGGCGTTATAAAAACGTCTTATTACTCCACTCTCATACAATAAGCTATACCTGTTTACCACAGGTTTAGCTAAGGCATTACAAAAACATCTTATTCCCCACTCTCATTCCTTCTTTCATACGTATGACACCAGTTTATTTTCTGTATTAACCCCACTCTCATACTGCGTATTCAAAGCAGAAAATAAATGCATGCCACTTACCTTAAAACGACTGAAGGAGAGAAATTATAACTTTGTCAGATAAAATAAAAAAAAAATTGTACATAAAACTTTAGAAGGCAGAGAGGGACAGAAAAATTAAAGAAATACTACAGAAACAGAAAAATCTGTTGTGGGCCCTTTTAGCAGTATTTCGTTCAATTGCTCTTAATTCAGATCCGAGTAAACGGCACCAATTGTTAAGTCATACATTACTTTAAAAATGAAGACAAATACAGTTCTTTCACTCTTTCAGTGGCTTTTATTAACTAACAGTACACATGTGCGGGAGCCTCATGGAAAGTACCAGGGAGACTTTCAGAACAAAGGAATAAACAAGCTTAAATACTGGTGATATTGCTGACAGTACAAAAATATAAAACTGAACCAATTAGATCATTACACAGGGCAATTAACCAATTAAAGGTTTACTCGTAAACATAAGACAATTCACATCATCATATTTCTAGGCAGAACAGAAAATCAGATATACTTCCATAAAAGGCACATTTCCTGCTTTCAGGCAGACTCTTGTTTGTTCAGTATTTTTCCATTATTCACAGTTCAGAGTTCACAGTACTCAGTACATCTCAGTTTATGCAAACTGTCACATACTCAATTCCCTTGAAACACATGCTTTGGCTGTTCATATTCTACAAGTGTCATCTTGGTGAGATTTTGTGAAAAAACTGTCAACTGTCAACATGTTAGGAAAGAGCAATGAAAGTTATTCTATTGAGTGTAAGGAATTATATATCCCAAATTACTACCTGCTAGCCTGAGGGAATGTAGGAAGGAAATATCTATCCCCTTTTTAAAGGATGTACATAAGTGTATAGGGATGTTCTTAAAATTAATGAGTGCATATATTATTAGTTTAAAAATATATATACTGTGCCACAGGGGATGTAGGTGGAAACCAATGGGGAGCTTTTTCAAGAAGATGGTTCTGCTACAGTTGTATGAGTTCATGACTTTGATTCAACCTGCTATGGAGAGGAGGTCATCCAATGCCTTGGTGACCTGACCAATGGAAATGACCCAGGACCAGATGGCATGCTAGCTGAATTTTAAGAAACTGTGACAAAACTATTCTTAGTTTTCTGCAAAGAAGTAGAGCAGAGGGGATGTTTTCCACAAACATCTCAATCAGCCACTATTACATTGCTCCCCAAAAAAGGAGATGAAAAAATATTCCCCTTAGGATTCTTGCCTAATTTCCTTGTTGCAGCAAGAAATTAAGATATCTTTGAAGTTTTTAGAGAGAATGTTAGAGAAAATACTGGCTGTATTAGTTCATTTGGCACAACAGGGCTTTTTTGTAAAAGGTAGGAATGTGGGACCAGACATAATCCTTTGGTGGTTAAACACAGGGCATATGTGTAAGGGAAATCACAGGGATAACTCCATGGCTGTAGTATTTTTAGATTTACAAAGTGTATTTGAATCTTTGGGAGTGGTCATCTCTTTGAGAGGCCTTATACCTTTATGGGATTAAATGTAGTTTTTTGAGTACATGACAATTATCTTTTTTAAGAAACCACTAGTCTAAACAGTAATGAATGATGTGCTTTCATTACCTTTTAGTTTAAGTAGAGGTTCAAGGAAAGGGTACACCTCTTGCCAATTCTGTTTTTACTGGCAAATAAAATACTTTCCAAATATAATAATTCAAGGTAGGCTACAGTTTGTGAAAATATAACCACCTGCCAAAGGTGTTTAGGCTACCTTTAAAGCTAGTCTTAATGAATGGATAGATAGACACATATTTACACCAGGGTTATTATGTCTGGCCATATTCAGTTTGGGAGGTGAGCATTATTAAGTGCTGGACAATGATCTGATGGCCAGACATCATATGGTCCCTGTAATTGCTAGCCTAGTTCCTATGGATGTAGATACTTAGACTGATTGGCAGACTAGTACATTCACAAATTATTTCAAATTGTTTCTTCATGCTTTTGCAGTAGAAACCTAAAATACTAAAATGCTGGATGAATTCAGCTACAAATGCTTGGTATGTTCCTGTTATAATGTTATAATGATTATGGATGAAGATATAAACTGAATTTGTATTCCAGGATACCACTGGTGTGATGGCAGGCCATAATCCTACTGCACCAAGAAATTATCCAAACAGAAGAAAGTAACAGGAAGCAGAAACTGATTACTATGAAGAAGTAATGTAAGGCCCTTAGAAGTTGTATATTTTCTTATCATATTATCATATTATACAAAGTGATCTAAATACCTCATCCACAGTTAGCACTAAAATAAAGTGTTTTTAGGTCATCAAGCTGAGTCTGTTATTATGTCGCATTCACTTTTGCCAGAAGCACTTGCAATATGAAATAACAAAGTAAAAAATAAAATAATATCATTATCATCTTCTTTCGGCTGTTCCCATTAGGGGTCGCCACAGCAGATCACCTGTTTCCATTTCTTCATGTCCTCTGCATCTTGCTCTGTTACACCAATCACCTGCATGTCCTCTCTCACCACATCCATAAACCTTATCTTAGGCCTTCCACTTTTCCTGTTACCTGGTAGCTTCATCCTTATCATCTTTTTCCCTATATACTCAGCATCCCTCCTCAGCACATGTCCAAACCAACGTAATTGTGCCTCTCTGGCTTTGTCTCCAAACCTTCCAACCTGGGCTGACCCTCTAATATACTTATTCCTAATCCTGTCCACCCTCGTCACACCCAGTGCAAATCTTAACATCTTTAATTCTGCCACATCCAGCTCAGACTCCTGCCTTTTTGTCATTGCCATTGTCTCCAACCCATATAACATAGCTGGTCTCACTACCCTCTTGTAGACCTTCCCTTTCACTCTTACAGGTATTCGTCTGTCACAAATCACTCCTGACACTCTTCTCCACCCACTCCATCCTGCCTGTACTCTCTTCTTCACCTCTCTTCCACACTCACCGTTACTCTGAACTATTGACCCCAAGTATTTAAACTCATCCACTTTCACCACCTCTACTCCTTACATCCTCACCATTCCTCTATCCTCCCTCTCATTCACACACATATATTCTGTCTTAGTCCTGCTGCCTTTCATTCCTCTTCCCTCCAGAGCATATCTCCATCTCTCCAGGGTCTCCTCCACCTGCTCCCTACTCTCAATACAGATCACAATGTCATCTGCAAACATCATAGTCCACGAGGACTCCTGTCTGATCTCGTCTGTCAACCTGTCCATCACCATTGCAAATAAGAAAGGGCTCAGAGCTGATCCTTGATGTAATCCCACCTCCACCTTAAACGCATCTGTCACTCCCATCACAGACCTCACCACTGTCACACTACCCTCGTACATATCCTGTACCACTCTTACATACTTTTCTGACACTCCTGACTTCCTCATACAATACCACAGCTCCTCTCTAGGCACCCTGTCATATGCTTTCTCTAAGTCTACAAAAACACAATGCAACTCCTTCTGACATTCTCTGTACTTCTCCATCAACACTCTCAGAGCAAAGATTACATCTGTAGTGCTCTTTCCTGGCATGAAACCATACTGCTGATCACTAATCATCATGTCCCTTCCTAACCTTGCTTCCACTACTCTTTCCCATAACTTCATGCTGTGACTGATCAATTTTATCCCCCTGTAGTTACTACAGCTCTACACATCACCCTTATTCTTAAAAATCGTTACAAAACACTTTTTCTTCATTCCTCAGGCATCCTCTCACTTTCCAAGATTTCATTAAAAACTCCACTGCCATTTCACCTAAACACCTCCATGCTTCCACAGGTATGTCATCTGGGCCAACAGCCTTTCCATTCTTCATTCTCTTCATAGCTATCCTTACTTCCTCCTTGCTAATCCACTGTACTTCATGATTTACTATCCCTACATCATCCAACCTTCTCTCCCTCTCATTCTCTTCATTCATCAACCCCTCAAAGTACTCTTTCCGTCTCCTCAACACACTCTCCTCGCTTGTGAGTATGTTTCGCTCATTATCCTTTATCACCTTTACCTGCTGCACATCTTTCCTAGCTCGGTCTCTCTGTCTAGCCAATCGGTACAGGTCCTTTTCTCCCTCCTTAGTGTCCAACCTTTCATACAACTCTTCATATGCCTTATCCTTAGCCTTCACCACCTCTCTCTTTGCCATGCACCTCATCTCCTTATACTACTGTCTACTTTCTTCATCTCTCTGACAATCCCACTTCTTCTTTGCCAACCTCTTTCTCTGTATACTCTCCTGTACTTATTCATTCCACCACCATGTCTTCTTGTCGTCCTTCCTCTGTCCAGATGTGATACCAAGCACCTTTCTAGCCGTCTCCCTTACTAGTTCTGCTGTAGTTACCCAGCTACTTGGTAACTCTTCACTGCCACCCAGTGCCTGCCTTAACTCATCCCTGAACTCCACCTCACAATTACCCTTTTTCAATTTCCACCACTTGATCCTTGGTGCTGCCCTCACACTCCTCCTCCTCCTCTTCTTGATAACCAACGTCATCCTACAAACCACTATCCTATGCTGCCTAACGACACTTTCTCCGTTCACCACTTTACAGTCTCCAATCTGTTTCAAACTGGCCCTCCTACATAAGATATAATCCACCTGTGTGCATCTTCCTCCACTCTTGTATGTCACCCTATGCTCCTCCCTCTTGTTAAAATACGTGTTCAGAAACAGCCATGTCCATCCTTTTCACAAAATCCACTACCATCTGACCTTCTGCATTCCTTTGTTTAGCACCATACCTACTCACTTTCTCATCCCCTCTGTTCCCTTCACCAACATGCCCATTGAAATCTGCTCCAATCACCACTCTCTCACCCTTGGGTACAGTCATCACCACTTCATCCAATTCACTCCAAAATTTTTCTTTCTCATCCATTGCACACCCAACTTGTGGAGCATACGCACTAACAACATTCATCATTACACCATCAATTTCCAGCTTCATAAACCTCACTCCATCCGACATTCTTTTCACCTCCAAAACACTCTCAGCATACTGTTCCTTCAGAATAACTCCTACACCATTTCTCCTCCTATCCACACCATGATAAAACAATTTGAATCCACCTCCGATACACCTAGCCTTACTCCCCTTCCATCTGGTCATTTGCACACACAATATACCAGCCTTCCTTCTGTCCATCATATCAGCTAGCTCTCTCCCTATACCAGTCATACTGCCAATATTCAAAGTTCCGACCCTCACTACCACAGTCCTAATCTTTCTCCTCTCCTCCTGCCTTTGGCCATGTCTTCTGCCTCTTCTCCTCCTTCGGCCAACAGTACCCCAATTTCCGCCAGCACCCTGTAGGCTAACAGTACTGGTGGCGGTTGTTGTTAACCCGGGCCTCGACCTATCCGGTATAAAACTTTTTCTTGGTGACTGCATGAAATGTTTTGGCGAAGATTTACACCAGATGCCCTTCCTGACGCAACCCTCCCCATTTATCCAGGCTTGGGACCGGCACAAAGAAATGCACTGGCTTGTGCATCCCCAGTGGCTGGGTTAAATAATATACAATTCAAAAATTGTGCAGATAAGCAAATATTAACATCTCAATTGATTGGCATCAAAAACTGATAAATAAGGTGTTATTTTGTTTGTTCTATCTATATTTTGCAAAGAGGCAGTAAGACTCAGATATTACGCTGTGTAATTCACAGACCCCATGAATTACTGTAGTAAAGAATTATTTTATAAAAATCAGACTTTAAAGTTGTATTTTTTCTGTCTTTATCTCTCTGTCTCTCTTTAAAATATCAATGCATGAATGCTTTATCCATCTTAGGAGTGTCATATACTAACCAACAGTGTGGCTCATGGCACTGAATTATTCAAATTTAAGTTAAACTATGAAAATATTGTGGAGTTTCATAGTTGTGTACATAAATAGCAGAAAAATATGCCTGAATGTACATTTAACACATTTTTCATTTAAAATAGTATACTTTCTACCCAAATCTGTCAGCAGCTAAAAAGCAGTGAAATGCACAATGTAATATTCACCAAATATTCCATAAACCATTACAGTTATGTGTAAGCTCATATCAGTGTACAATAACATGCTCACTTGTATTTATAGGTTCATAGGTAGGTTCATAGGTAGGTACTAGGCTGTTGGCCCTAGAGCCTATATAAGCCTAGCCAAAATGTACCCTGGCTTTCGCCACCCAAGAAAATTATTTTCCTGTGCCCCTCACTAGTATAACAAACTGATTAGGTTCCAATTATCTCACCCATGTCACATGGGTTCTGTCTGTGGAGAGTACAACAATATGTCTATATGGTGGAATATGAACTAGGAAATTAATAAATTGTTACATAGCACTATATTTAAATGATTAACTGTATTTTCTAGAGATGAATGAGACACATGACATGTATAGATCATTTTATTCTGTGAAACCTTGTCTATCAGCAGCTTAGCACTACTGGAATTCAAACCACTGTCTTTTTACAATGCTCCATGAAATATACTATAACTACTTTACATTAGAAAAAATAGTGATGCCTGCATTTAGCAAATTTAGACAATTACAAACTAAATCACTCTCTTTATCACACCCAAATGTGATGCATGACTGACACTCAAATGCATGATGATGACGTGTTACTGAAATATTTTATATTATCACACAAAACAGCACTATTTCCAGGGTACAAACATAGCTCACAAAAAGTAAGTGCAACTTTTGCACTGTTTATCTGCCAAAGCAAAACATTTTATTGAAAGCCATAAAAACCTACAATTTAATAAATCAGTTTATAATTGGCTGCTAACAGTGCCAATTTACATTAGCAGAACTAGGTAAAGTAGGTGTCATTTTGTTTCCCATACCAGCTCCTATCATATGCTGGTTATCCCTGACTTGTATTTTACTTTGCTTTTTAGCCCATTAAATACAACACTAATGTACAGTTCATAAATGCTAATATAGTCTAAAATGCATGGAAAAAATCTGACACATTATAAAATAACAAATGCAGTCAGACACAGTAAAAATAAACATTGCAAGTATTGTGCTATCAAATGAATGTTGCTGCCTGCATTGTTGATATCTGGCCACCATTTCAGGGAATGTAAGCCTTGTTTGAAGTTTTGGGGTCCAACTGCATTGAGACATAAACCACCAGGTGCTTATAGTTTAGGGTATTTTGCCTTTATAGTTCTTTTTTTCTAATTGGAACATCCAAAGCACTAACCTCATAAAAATAAAGCTACAATGAACTTAATTGATCATCAGAATTGCTTTTGCACTTCTAAATATATTTCTTTTTTATTAAATATTTTTATTAAGATTTTTAGAATTCATGTAAAATAATATAAATTAAAATTAGAATCACACATATTGATTTAATCAACCATACAAAAAAGAAAAACCCACATAACATCAAACCAAGATAATAAAATATTTACAAATGTATCTAAGTGAACAGGTACATAATAATTCTTCAAATTAAAGTTCTGTTTCCAACTTTGTTACAGTCAATTCTCTCTCTAGTATCTCTGTGACTTTTATCCAAAAATTATAACATGAAGTGATTATTTCTGTTCTTATCTTGATAGAAACAATTTCCATTCAAGGGACATTAAAACCCCCTTTGTTGAAATCTATAAACATAGGTAAAATCTCACTTTTCCAATTTCTAGTAATAGTTTTATGAGCAATGGCTAATAAGATCCGTAGTAGTGAATATTTAGATCTGCGAACACACTTGGGTGTAGGGACATTAAACAAAACCAAAGGTTTGGTCCACTGAATGTTGTCATTAAAAACAGTTTGCAAAAAATAATTAAATTTTCCCCAAAATGGTCTAAATAGGTTACATTCATAAAACATGTGTTGCCAGTTAGCTTTCACTTATAATTTATATCTCTATCCTATTTCTTGGTTAAACATTAATTCCACTTTATGATGTGTGATATAGATTCTGTGGATAAATTTCCAAGAAGATAATTTACATTGTAATGAAAGAGAAGTATGCATTGAGGAAATTAGAAAGAGTTTTTTATCATTCTCCTGAGGGAGTTGATTATTAATAGTTCGATAATAATCCCAATAGCTTTCTTTATAATATAGTTTTGTATTTTTAATTAATTTATATATTTTAGATAAATAGCCTTTTCCTTAAAATGTTTAGTTACCCATAATAATCAAACATTCAATACGTTTAGAAATGTCTTGCCTAGCTAATGGATACATCAGCTCTGTTTTATTTATAATACATTGGTTTATTTCTTGTATTACTGGCCACATTTCATTACCTATATTCTAGTTATTCATGACTTGTTTCATTTGAAGAACCTTTCCAGAATCTATCAATTGATGCCAATATATTAGTTTTCCTTTTAAGTATAATCATTTTATTATTAAAAGTGCCAATATTATTCTGTGTATATACAATTGGAAATAGTAAGATTGGCCAAGCCTTAATATCTGTATTTATATTCAAAAGGTTTCAAGAGTAGTTAATGTATTTGTTATAAATTTGAAACTATGTTTATTGTTGTTGTCTAGGATATATTCACTTACCATCCAATAAAAATTAATAGGCAGAGTTTTTGTGTATTGTGACAATTAAAGATTCAACTGTGACCAAATCTGTTCTTGTATTTTTTCCACCCAGCTGAATATGAAAAGTTTAACCACAATGATAATGTCCTGACAATAGATTATAAGGCATACATGTCAATATCTGGAAGAATAATTCCACCTGCTATCCAATCCTGTAATTGATTATTTAACACAATTCTGGGTTTGTGTGGGTACCGTAAAAAGTTTAACATTAATTTTAACTATGAAATATCTGCCCTCCATAGTATAAAATAATTTATTCCATCTCTCCATGAGATGTTTAATGTTAAGATATTATTACAATTAATTGTTAATATTTCATTCATATCATTTGTTAAAGTGTCCCCTAGAGATTTAATTTTATTGTCTAGTACTACATATTTAGCAAAATTTTATGTCTTTCTTAATGCGATTTATAAATAATATCTTAGTTTTATTTTTATTGAATTTAAGTCGAGATGTTTTCTGAAAGATGTCTACTGTGTCAAATAGAGCTTGTAATGATTTACTATGATCTTTCAATGTCATTAAAATATCATCAGCAAACAACTGAACTTTCAAAACTAAAGTATTTGTAAAGTGTATGCCTTTGATGTTTGCATTCATCCTAATACAATTTGCAAATGGTTCAATCACCAAAATAAACAACAGAGTTGACAGGGAACATCCCTGTTTCATACCATTAGTAAGTATAATAGATATAGATGTGCATGACCCAATCTTTATATAAGCTACAGATTGTTCATATAAGTATTTTAATAATTGAGTGAACTCTTGAAAAATCTATATTCTTCTAATGCCAAAAACAAGTAGTCCAAGTGAACTGAATCAAAAGCACTGTTTACGTCTAAATTCACTAAAGTCATATTATCTCCTGTGAAATTAATGTAATTAATTAATGTAAGAATTATTTCGATGTTATCATATGTGTTTCTCTCTTTTATAAATCTAGTATAATCTTCATATATCAATAAAGGGATCACTTGTTTTATTCTACTAGCATGTATAGCCATAAACATTTTATAATCAATGTTTAATAAAGATATTGGTCTGTAGGAAGAACAATCTTTTGAATCTTTATCTAATTTTAGAATTGGGTATATTAGTGTGTATTTCATGAAGGGGGGGGGTTGTTATTTTCTTTAACTAAAGTATGCACCCTTAACAATAAATGTAAAGCTTTAGTTAATAATTTATACATTTCAGGTATAATGTCATCAAGTCCAGGAGCCTTATTAAATTTTAACTTATTAATTTATGATGTAAGCTCAGCCATTTTGATTGATTTATCAATTAACTTTATTTGGTCTTCTGTTAGTTTTTCCTTGATACATTTCTTAAAGAAAGATTTTATTACATTCTGTGATTCAGTGTTTACATTGTGTGAATTAATTAGACTAAAGTGTGTTTTTGAAAGACTCTAAAATGCCCTTTAAATCAGGAACCGTTTTCTTAGTACCAGGAATATAAACTTTGTTTATCTTATTTAATAATCTTTTTTTCTGTTCGCTATTCTTCTTTGATTTTTAAGGTTCAAGGAATAAGGATTTAACTTTATCTTTTCAAAATGAATAATAGTTTTACGATGTAATACTTGTAAATATGTTTTGTTCATCTCATCAAGATCGTTTTGTAAATTATTTTTTCCTTTTTGCATATTTAACTTTAGTTTGCCAATTTTTGTTTGTAAATCTAATAATTCTTTATTCCACTGTTTTTCCTATTAATAAACCAAGCTAGAACTTTGCCATATAAATATGACTTCAAAAAATCCCATCCATATATTTCTGATTTATCATCAGCAAGATTTGTATTTAGAAAGGTTTGTATTTCCTTATTACAGAGCTCCTTAAAGACTTTAGTTTTTGTGTATGATGGGATCCTGGTAATATGTACACTTTGTTTAGCATTCATTACTAAGTCAAATGTAATTGCATTATGATCAACTGGCGTGTAACTACTTTGACTTTATCTAGTTTTGAAGTTATATCTCTTGAAATGTATACTCTTTCAATTCTTCACTGAGTGCCGTGACTGTGAATAATGTGTAAAAAATAATGAATTTGGCTGACCATATTCATTTATATCTTTAATATTAAACATGTTAATAAAGTCAATTATTGCCTTTGACATGGCTGGTTTCCTATGTACTGTAAATTTTTTGCATTAGTATCACTATAAAATAATATACAATTAAAACTGCAAACCAAAATTATACTCTCCTTAGAATGTTGTACGATGTCTTCAAATTGATGTTTGACCACTTTAACGCCCAAGCCAGGAATCCAATATAAGTTAATTAATGTGTAAATCTTTCCATTTATATTCAAAGACACGAAACAAAACGTGTCAAAGTTATCAATAATTTTGGGCATCAAAATAGAATTTCTCCATAAAATTGCTAGACCTTTTTTTTTTTTTTTTTTTTTTTTTTTATAATTAGAGCTTACTAATACAGAATAGTTATTAGAGTTAAGTCTGTCTATATCTTCTCATAATAAGTGGGTTTCATGTAGGTATACAATCTGAGCATTAAACAATTTTAAATATTGGAATAGACTTCCCATTTTGCCACTATTATTTAATCCATTAACATTAGTGGGGATATACTTCTTGAACATATTATTATTAGTGTTATAGTTAATCATATTCACCTACTATTACTTCCAGGGAAAAGGACAAAAAGATATACTAACGAACAGAATAATTTATATGTATCTTTTAAATCACTGTAACTATTGTTCATTGATATCCACAGGTAAACATTAGAGTAAGAAAACATTAAATGTTGAACTAAAAAACAATCGACAATCCCTGAGGTATAAAACCCCACACTTGAATAGCATTACCATTCAAGTATACCCTCTAAAGTCAGTCCCAAAAATCTATTCTTCACTCTATCTAAAATTTTTAGACTGTAGAGAAAGTAGTTATTAAATCAGACTAACTCTTGATTTATATATTCATCATACTGTTACATAACTTCAATCCTAAGTAGACTCACCCCCGGATTTACTAATCTTCCATGCAGGACTAGTCTAGTCCTGAACAGAAGCGGCAGCTTAGGAGGAGGATGGCAGCATGCCATGCTTATTAATGATGGTGTGCTGCCTGAGCTCCAAATCCTACATGGAGCATGGACGAGTGGAGGGAGCATGTCTGAGAGCAGACCTCTCACAATATACACGCCCCTTCAATGAAGGAATGCAGAATGATCATAAACAATGAGTGAGACCACTCATAGACATATGTATATCCCTAGCGGCATCCCCCCACATGTATAAAAGCAATACTGAAGATGAAAAATAAAAAGTAATAATTGTTTTTAATAAAACAGACGAGGTTTAATGGTAGGTGCACAGGTTTGCCCATCACTTAGCTATGGTTAATACAGGTGAAATAGCAGAAAGAGGATAAAAAGTAAGATATATATACAAATGAAGCAGTACAGCAATAGTGTAGTGGGCAGAGCAGTCGCCTTACAAGTAGACATTCCCGGTTTGAGTCCCCCTGCATTCCATTCCATTTTCCCTTTAAAATCACTGTCTATGATAAATATTTTTATTGCATAACCGAATAAATAACACATATTTCTGAACTGCAATACTGCATTTAATGAAGATGTGAGGAGTCAGTGTCATAATGTTGCAAAGTCCACAGATAATCATGTGACCCATACAGTATGACAGATACAAATGGAAAGTAAACTGCGTAATGAATGATGAGTCCCTACATGTCTTCAAATTCTCCACCTCCCTAAAAACCATTATACTATGACTGTCTAAAATTTAGCACTCTTAAACACTAGTAAGTGGTAGTAAGCACACCTAAGCACTAGTAAGTGGAGTTAAGGCCGTTTGTGTGAGGGTAAGCAATGCGCACACTGGTGAAGCAAGACTTAAGCTAACTCTCCGTAAGCATATGTAACCATAGATTAGCATTACTTACTCTCGCACAAAACCATGCAAACCTGCTTACAAGTGCTCAAAACTGCCTTGACCAGTCAGTATGCATCAGCCGCCATTCTGGGCAGGAAAAAATAACCAGCATTTTGCATGCTGTGAACCGTGGACCCTGAAGTCTGCAGTCACAGTACTTAACCACTGAGCTGACACAACAATACATAAGAGTGAGGTTTTAAGAAACAAACCTCTTCATAGGAAAACAAGCTGAACATGTGAAAGAACTATCTATATAGTCTTATCTTGTATACCCAGCTACATCACATAAATATGTGAACTGGAGTACTGCTGTAAGCACAGATGTGATGTGTTATTGTAATAAAGTGTAGAAGTCCCCAGGACCCCATACAGTGTATATACACATGAATCATGGCTACCAGACACATATATAACCTGTAATGAATAATAAATCACTGCTAAAAAGCAAATATAATGCTAAGTAACTGTTAAGCAATGCTAACTGCTGCACAGCTTAGCTTAAGTGCAAGCAATGTGTAGGGCAGCTGATTTAATCTGCCTATTGGTATACCTCCTTAAGCACTGCCAAAATTAGGTAAGCAGGTGTGGCCATAACTTAGCCTTTTCAAAACCGGCCAATCATGGAAAGTGTGGGAATTTGGCCGTATTTAAACCCCACATGCAGGAATACTTTTCATAACTCATTGTAGCTTCCTACTGCAGGCAGAATGGCTGGTGTGGGTGAAGGCACTTGATTTAGAGTGCAGCGCTGGGGCATCCAGGAGTCAAAAATCATGGTATGGCTCCTAGTAAAACACCATGAGCAGAGTCTACTGCAGGGCCAGTACCAGGGCTCACAGTATAAAATGGAGGCCTGGGACAGTCTTGTCCGTGACCTCAACAGTGCCACAAGTATCCCCTGGACAGGTGAGGAGATCAGACACCACCATGCTGACCTGAAGCAGTGGAGGGGGGATGTACTGGAACAGTGGATCCAGGAGTTTCAGCAGATACCTAATGCCCCAGTACTGAGTAAGTACTCATTCTACTAAGTAGTTAAAAATCACCTAGCTTGTGTATACTATGGATAGGTATGGCTAAATATCACAGTATGTCTCTGACAGCTGCAGATGAGCAGCTGCAAACCAGCAAGCCCATGATGCTAGGTTGCAAAGGTTGCAGCAAGGCAGGTTAGTAATTATTCTGCATGTACTGTCATAAATAAATATAAGAGCCTTAGAAAATGTCATACCAGTAGAAATAAATGTGTAATATTGTGTGAATAAAGGTATAACCCCTGGAGTGCTTCTGTTTGCTCTTCTTTCATATATTGTTGAACTGTTGCATACTATAAATAGTACTGTTGTATTAAGCAGTGTTACCCACACTGTGGTATTCAGATAAAATGTGTATGAAGTTCTGTATAACAATGTTGGAAGTGCCAAGAGGTCAGTCATATTGTACAAGTGAGGGAGACATACAGAAAACAGTAGCAAGCTTCACATCAATTCCCTGATAGCACAGTGTACTGTGATGTTAACTGTAATTTGTTTGTCACACACAGCAGGGGTTTGAATCCCAGAAGTGCTAGTAAGTTGTATGCATAATCATATCCTACAACTGTAAAGATTTTGTTTCAATGTTCATAGGGTCATACGTTCATAGGTAGGTACTAGGCTATCGGCCCTGGGGCCTATACAAGCTCAGCCAAAAAGGTACCCTGGCTTTTGTCACCCAAGAAAATTATTTTCCTGTGCCACTGTCTAGCAGAGCCACAGAGGTGATCCCTGGGGTGAATTTCTTATTTCCTATCCAATCATCAAGATTTTTCTTGAAGAGTGCTAATAAGAAGCTTTATTTGATATAGATAGGTAGTTTATTCAAGAGTATGGGAAGTCTCTGGGACAGGAATCTATCCCTCCGGCATGTTCTCTTTATTGTGGTGACAAGGTTTAGGTCCCTAGAGCATGTAGCTTGGAGGGATTGGGATTTCTTTAAGTGGAACATGTCCAACAGCTCCGGGTTTGACATAGCCTTGTATGTTAGGCAGAGATCACCTCTGAGTAGGTGATATGTGACAGAGTAAAGCTGGAGTTTTTTTAGACGGTCTGCATAGAGCATCTGTTTGAGGCCAGTAATCCTCTTTGTGAGGTATTTCTGCAGCCTTTCCAGTTGTTGTAGATGTCTTGTGAGGTACACACCAAAAGGGGCATTGTACTCTATAATGGGTCTAATGAGTGATGAGTAGAGGGGAACAATGACCTCTTTTTTTCTGGATGAGAAACCTTTTGTGATGAGGTGTGCCATGTAGAAGGATTTCCTGACTAGTGTGGTGATGTGATTATCAAAGGAGAGACTACTGTCCACCTGTGTCTCAAGGTCTTTTATCACACTTTCGATGTTATCACACTTTCGATGTTAAGTATACTACCACCTATGCTGTAGTTCATGGGTAGAAAGATGTATGCATAATTATACCCAACAACTGTACAGAATTTGCTAGAATGTTCATATAGAAAGTTGTATGCATATTCATATCCCAGAACTGTTCCTGACTACTTTGGCAATGTGATTATCAAAGGAGAGACTACTGTCTACCTGTGTCCCAAGGTCTCTTATCACACTTTCGATGTTAAGTATACTACCACCTATGTTGTAGTTCATGGGTAGAAAGATATATGCATAATTATACCCAACAACTGTGCAGAATTTGCTAGAATGTTCAAATAGAAAGTTGTATGCATATTCATACCCCAGAACTGTTCTAATCTGTCCAGCATGTCCAGATAAATGGCCCACATCACCAGCCTGGTATCCTGTTCCCCCAAAAAATCAGTGTGATGATCCAAGAAATGTAGGCAGCCAGTAATGGCATATAACTGATAGTCAGATGTGCACATACTCAGAGAATGTATATGAAAACAAACCTGTCATTCTAGCACCTCACCCAAAGTGCATGAGAGCAATTCTCAACATGTGTTGCAGTAACACCTGCATCTTGCCATGCCTGCATGTAAGACACAGGTCACTTATATAATAATCTATAAGCATACCAGTGTACAATATAAGGCCACTGGGTAGTGTAATAATACATGTAAGGGACAGATCACTGCAGTGACTTTTGAATGTTGTGAAAACTACAAGGATATATTAGTTGTAAATTGAACTCTCTCTCTCACCCCTGCCATATATGCAGAAATAACCCAATGATACACCTCAATCAGTATGTGTACCCTTCAAACTTATGTTGGGACATATGTCCTAATGATTTATAAATATTCACATTTGTTTCTATGCATGTACCATGTTAAATACAACCATATTGGTGGCCTGTTGCCATCAATGAAACCTGCATGCCGTTGTAATGGCCACTGTTGTTCCATATATGCATGTGTTCTGCTTGCTCTGCAACTGTTTTAAATCTGGTGTTTTGGGTTAACGGGAATACCTATGCATGCTGTTATAACAAATCCCAAATGATGTTAACTATTACTAACCCATATCTGTCATAAACCTGCTACAACATAGCTCATATTGGAAGGCCAGTACCAGTGGACCCACCGGTCCCACCTCAGCTGGCCATGGCACCAGACACCTGCATGTCTGGGGCCCATCCTGGGACCTCCTCCTCCATTGGCCCTGTGCAACCTTTGGGTGGAACCGCCTCAGGGGATGGGGCTCACCCCCTCCCCAGGAGCGGGCACGGAGAGGGATATGTCACCTGTCGTCAGGTCTGGGCCATGGTGCGTAGGGAGCTCAATATGTTGTTTCGAGACCAGCTATGCCAGCTTGAGGGCCGAGTGGTACAATTAGAAGGTGAGCCTGCCCCTCCTACACAGCTCCCAGCACAGCCACCTTTGGGGCCATGAAGGTGCAATGGTGACTGCCCATGGATGGAGACCTCAGTCCTACTGTTTCCATTTGGGGGCTCATGGGCTTTTGACTTCCAAACACCCCTCCCCATCTCAAGATGTTTCCCCCCACATGTGTCATATACCACCCCTGTATGCTGTCTTGTCTGTCTTGTCCATCATCCTACCCAACGTATCCTCCACGAGCATACATACTCTCCTTCCCCAACATCCCACTCTCACTATAAAAAAAGGGCAATCTGTTCCCCAAAAAAATCATGCCCCATACATAGCTGTCTATTTTACACACATGTCCACTGGACACATGTAATCTGGTTTAATTGGCATCACAACATATTATTGTTGTCCTCACCCCTCTCCCAGGGGTTGGAGTGTTCAAATGTACCTCCAAATTCATTGCATATGCACAGCTGTTGCTGTAGAAGAAATTGGAAACTATGGACCTTCCCTAAACTCTTCCTGCACATCCCTAGCTATCTTGCCTACTGTCTTTCTCTCTTTGTGCCCCTTTTTCACAACTTTACTATCACCCCATTTTCTTTTCTTTTAAAGAAATTAGCATGGGAGTAGGCACTTTTAAGCAGCAGTAAGCGGGTTTCAGCCTGCTTGCATGGGGGTAAGCTATGCCTACACAGGTTAAGCAATTTAGAAGCTAAAAAGGTGTAAGAAACTGTAACCAGCAATTGGCAGTGCTTAGCTTTATGCAAACCCGCTCAAACCCACTTACAACTGCTTTAAAGTTCCTTAATCACTCTGTATCCAACGGGCCGTGTTCTGCCCAGCAACAAAATAAACTGCCTCTGCAGGACTAATACCCAGGAGCCTGCACACAATACACAAAGTGATTTACCACTAAACCATGGCAGATATACATAACACTGATGTTTTCACAAACATATCATCCAGCACAATCATGTAGAAGGAGATGAAGTCTGAAACACAAAAGTGTTGGCACTAGTTACTGACTTCAATGCTGCAATCATCCATGTCAATTGCCAAGAGAATGAGGTACAGGCTAAAATATGAGCTGAACATGCATGGACATATGGACAGATATATATCTGTAAATGTAGACAGATAGACAGCTATATATATATATATATATATATATATATATATATATATATATATATACATACACACACACAAATAATCGTATAACATCAATTGTATATGGATAGATAAATATGTTCATATGTATATATATATATATATATATATATATATATATATATATATATAGATATAGATATATGAGATATATATAGGTACATACACATATACACAGACAAAAGGTATTAGTAGCCATACATATGTAGAAGTAGTGTGGAAGTACTGGGTGCAAAGTATATCCCTCAGCCACAAGCCCTGTAACTGGCACCTGTGAAATGTGTAGTGTGGCAACCATTCCCACAAATGAGAATACTTACATTAAACATATATCAATTCACAATTGAAAGTACATGACACAACCCACAGGTATGCATACACAGAAAACGTTTATTTGTGTACTATATTATAATGTATGCCAGTACTTACACCACATAAATTTTGAAATGTGTAATCAGTGATGAATGCAAGGCCCGCACAAAACAGTAGATGCAAGCAATGTGGATATATACCATACTATGCTGTCCAGGACAATGCCTTCAATTAGTACAACAGTAGACACAGGATTTGCCTTCAAGATAAGTAACAATAAACAATTACAGATGTAGTTTAGCAGCCTCCAATTACACCCTGTAGTCAAGCTCTAGGGGGAAATGTAGCACTTGTGGTAATGTCACAGTATCTCATACATAACATTGCTTAACCTAACATCTCACTATCTCACTGACTGACTGAACTTTGTGTAACACTGTGAGCTGTAGCCCACCAATGTTCCCATTGAGGAATGTATGAAAGTGTACACCCTTACACATCAATGTGTCTTAACACTTATATCCCTGAAAAGGTGTCACAGCCTAGGTTAATGGCACCCCCCCCCCATAAAAGACTGTACAAAGGCAAGGAACACTGTGTACCACACACTGATCTCTGGAATATACAAGGGCACATATGTGTTTTTCAGCTGTTGTCTCCATATATACGGACCTTGCCCAACAGTTGGTGTGGGAGTCCATGGCATGACTGGGAAGATAGCAGTAATGCTAGCAGTAAATAATGATAGGCCATTACCTAAGAACCTCTTACTGTATCACAGCAGGACAAAGACTGGCATATATGTGGAGGACAGAGGCAGGAACACTGGGCCATATTTACATTATTGCTGTTACACACCCTGGAAACTGCTGGTGTTACATGATTTGTTGCAGCATATCCTTATACAGGAATATGACATTGAAATACAAATTGATGTAGCCATGTACTCATAGCACTCAACAGACAGAATGCCACTGATATATCTGGGACAATACCTGTGTGGTGCACAGACAAAACCTAACAGCCAGTCCTCTGGCTATCATATGGATAGGCCCACAGTTGAGACCTATGCAGACAGACTACATTCCATGCTAAAGTACCATGTACATAGAAACCTTGTAAGATCAGCAAGATACAATGCACACAACAACACTACTCACACTGTCTGTAGGTCTGGAACCTTACCCAAATGTGCATTTGGCCTGTGTCTGCAGGTTCTGCTGTAAGAGGTATTGCTGCCTGCTGGTCTGTAACACTGATGTCCACACACAGGAAGGATGTCCTTCATACTGGAAAGGTAAAGGGACAACGCCCACAGAAGTCAGCAATTTCTAGTACTGGGTTGCCATGACAGTGGTTATCTGAAGTACTACACAGCAGGCTGCATGCAGTTAGCAACCGGTGGACACTGACTGGTGCAGGGGCCATCACCTGATCATGTGCAATACCTCATGTGCAATACCTACAAAAACATGATGAGAGAGAGAGAGAGAGAGAGAGAGAGAGAGGGAGAGAGAGTGAGAGAGAAGAGAGAGAGATAGAGAGAGAGAGAACCATAACAAATGAAAAACAAATAACAAAGCTCAGGGATTTTTACAGCAGTAAAAAAACATAAAAGGTATATGAAACATATATGTATTCACTTGAATGTAGTATATGCCATAGAATAATAGGATATATAATGTGAAATGAGTTATATGTGCCATCAGTAGTTGTTCCTGTAATGATGTTCTGCTCAACAACTGCTCTGGACAATAGTGTTTGTCCCTATGGGCAGTGGGGACATACCTGTCATCTGTGCAGATTAGCAGTGAATGGCAAAGATACGACCCATGATATATGTGTTCTGTACATTACTGTGGCCAATGGCTGGTTGTGGTATTAATACTGTCATGATAGACACATGGGTGTGAGAGCACATCACCTGCAGGACAGTCATGTTAAACTGTAGCATAGCATGCCTAACTGCCATAGCTATATAATATGCTTATTTAAAATCTGTCACCATATATACCCCCCTAATGTTAGTCTGTGTTCACATATGACACCTGTCTGTCTTGCAGCAAGGCAGAACAATTCAGCTGTGAAGAAAAGAGAGTTACAAGAATGTGGACCAGATGTTTGTATGCACCCCACATACAGATAAATATATGTGTGATATATATTTACAGCTATGTATACCTATAGAACCTTGGACAGTTATACATATATATAGGTATATAAACAACACAAAATGATATCTACACATATATGTGTATGTATATATATATATATATATATATATATATATATATATATATATATATATATATATATATATATATATATATATATATATATATATATATATATATATATATATATATATATATATATAGGTCTATATTATATCCTCGAACGCTTAGAAAAGCGAACCCTGATTGATCAAACTTATTTTCGTGAAACTGCAAAATATCGAAGCAGCAGAAACTCAATTTTTTTCCTAGGGAAAGAATTTGGTTGTCCGTTTCTGTTGCTTTGGTATTTTCAGTGTTATGGTGGAAAGTTACCAGTCGGATTCAGGTAAGTGTGCAATTGTGTGGATGTGAGTGTTAGGGTGATTTATGTGAGTTAGGGTTAGGGCTCGGGTTAGGTGTGTGTGCGATTGAGTGGACTTGAGGGTTAGAGCGGATTTAAGTGAGTTAGGGTTAGGGAGCGGGTGAGGTGAGTGTGCGATAGTGATGGACCTTAGGGTTAGGGTTTAGGTTAAGGTAAGTGGGTAGTTAGTGGTGTGTGCATAGTTTAGTGTAGGGTTAGGTATCAGATTTTAGGTGTATGTGTGTGGATTTCTGTTTGTTTGGTGTGCTTGTGTTGTGTGTATGTGTTTTGGAAAAATCGCTGATCTGACAGTTTGAGATTGTAAGCTTTTGCTTAAATTAGGTCGCTCAATCAGCGTTCGCTTTTTTAAGTGTTCGATGATATAATATAGACCCTATATATTTTATTTTACATTTGTTGACCGGGATGGTCTGACTGGATACATATCCGTTTTCAGCGGAGTCCCGGGGAGAAAAGCTCCAGACATACAACAATTTAGAAATATTACAATTATTGGGTAAATAACATTAAGTAAAAGTGAGTACAAAAAGAAAAAGTAGATAGTATAATAATTTCAATTACAGGACATATATATAAAATATGTATATATAGATACATATATATATATATATATATATATATATATATATATATATATATATACACATGTATATATACATATATATATATATATATATATATATATATGTGTGTGTGTGTGTGTGTGTGTGTGTGTGTGTGTATGTCAATATATATATATATATATATATATATATATATATATATATATATATATATATATAGAATATGTGTGTGTATGTCACTATATATATATACATACATATATATATATATATATATATATATATATATATATATATATATATAATATATATAACACCCACACACATACACACATATACATAATACTGACATGTATAGCTATATACATATATATATATATATATATATATATATATATATATATATATATATATGTCAATACATGCCCCCTGCCTTGACATGTGTGAGAGAACATCACACATCAATACACAACATATCTACACACCAGTACATGACTGCTAAATGGAGTGTGGAGTGTGGTATGTAACCCATGTTGGGAACACATCGCAATTGTTTGAGAATGTGGGATATCTATGTTGTTGAAGGGTAGTAGGCACATATTGGTATGTAGGTTTGGTTGGGTAACAAACAAGACAGCATACAGGGCTGGTGCATGACACATGTGGTGGGTAAACACTGTGGATGGGTAGTTTCATTTGGAATGTGGAGGCCATTGAGCCCCCATATGGGAACAAAGGGAACATGGTGCCCACCCATTGACAGTCATGACAGCATCTACATGGTCATAAAGGTGCCTGGGCTGTGGGCTGAGCAGGAGGAGCATGCATGTCTAACCTTGTGTATGTGTACTGCATGCCTCCAGGTGATGTAGCACATACCCCATGTCTCTGTGGAGCTCTCTATGCACCAGACCCTGGACCTAGCTGTGGGTGACAGACATATATGTGTGCTCCTTGTGGGGGGCACCATCCCCTGAGATGGTTCCACATGAAGGTAGTGCTGGAACAGTAGATAATGAGGTTCCATGGTGTGTCACGGATGTGATGTGGCCTGGTAACATGTCCACATTAGGTGGGAGAGATGTTCCTGTTGGCAAATATCCCGTACACATACTGTTGTGTCATTGTCATGGAACATTTGTGGGTTGTAATAGTCCACACAATCCCTGAACATGTCCAACAGTATGCATAGATATCCCCAATAACACAGAATGGTAGATGTGTAGCAATCGCATAGCAAGCATACCACATGCATATGTGGAAACATAATGGCAGTGACAATGGCATGCAGGTAAAATAGTCTGTAACAGCCCAGCAATTCTAGTGTCCCCACAGGGAGAATGTCTATAAACACATAGCAGAAAGTGTTGTACAATACAGTTTATGTCCCAATGGTAGATAAACTGGAGAAATACCGCTTGCGTTTTGTGAACATTAAATTGGAGCTGATATGGTGGTGGGAGACTATTTATATTGCATTATGGTAACCGTGCCATATGAGTTGCTGAGACATATTTCCATCTTTATGTCTTTCAGGGACAATGGCACATCCAAGGAATCCAGCCTACAGTGCCGTTGATGATGACATTATACTCAACAGCCTCATCCAGCACTATCAGCTGCTGTTCTCCAGGACAAGCCATGATCAGCATGAGTGCACCGCCATGTAGAATGATGTGGTCCACAGGGTAAATGAGGTGGCCATGCACAGCCATACATATGAGCAGGTCTGCCATCATTGTAGCAACTTGCTCCATCATGTACATCGCCATGCCACTGCCATGCAGGGTGACCACCTCGCAATGGGGGGGGACATAACATTCATTCCCCTCACCAGAGTTGAGGAGCTGCTCATGAGCCTGGTGGCACCTGCCAGCCCACAAGAGCTACAGACCTATACAGTCATGGAGGTGGGTGCTACCCACACACCAGACATGGAGCATGCAGGTAAGGTTCCAGGGCATATCAGTAGACCACTGTTGTGTATGCATCTGTACAGGTAGATCATGCATATGTGAGATGTGGAGTCTGTTGCTGTGTAGTACCGATAATCAGTTGTGCATATCTGTAGTACTGTGGACTTCAGCTGTTGTTTTACTGTAATATTGCACCCACCCTGTAGTAATGCAACAGCTGTGACCACTGACATCAACTCCATCTCATCCCAATGTAGGTACCTCTGGGATACCAGCAAGGCAGCTGCCAGATGCTGCTGAGTATGGTTTAAGGTCATGCTTGGCAATACACTGTGCATGTCATAGCTAAGGTGTAAGCCATGTACACATCTAACACACCTACCCATAATGCAAGCTGTACATGTTCACTGACAGAGCACACACCTCACTAATGGGATTACCAGCCTCAAATGCATGAAATACACAGACCATCTCAGACAACTGTGGCTACACTCCAGTGCACATTTCCCAGGCACAGCTGACATCTGCCTAACATATACAGCTATGTCATACACAGAGCAGTTGAACATGCTACACAAAAGGAAATCTCAATCCCTCTGAAAACACATGCTCCAGGGTCCTAAACCTCATCAATATATTAAACAGAACATACTGGAGGAATAGGACCCTGTCTTGGGGAATTCCCACACTCTGGAACAGATTACCCATTCATGTCAGGCAATGCTAGTCATTGGCCCTCTTTACAAAAACACTTGACAACTGGTTGAGAAATGGGGAATTCACCCTAGGTAGTACATCTGTGCCACAGCCTGACATGGGCACAGGGGAATAACATTATTGGGTGGTGCATGCCTGGGAACCCCTGTTGCTAGGCTTATGTAGACCCCAGGACCAATAGACTAGTACTCACCTATGAACCTATGTGTACCACAGGCAACATCAGCCCGGGCTCACTACAGATATGATCTGCATAATGGTGGGACATTGCCAAAGCCATGTGCTGCAATGTTTTCTGATGTACCAGCACCATGTTGGGGAAGTCCAGGACATTGCAGTTATGATACATGTGCTGCACAATCCACTCCTCATCCCAACCCAGGGATGACATCCCCATCTGTACAATGCTGGTGCCACTGTACACCTGCATGTTTGCCCTGCATTGGCAGGGAATATGCCAGTACACAGTTTGGGATACTGCAATATGGCACACATGTGTAGGCCACAGATGGCAAGCATTTGCAATGTAGCAGGAGATGGTGAGGGTGTGTCATCCTAAAACACAACAGTACACTAGAGGGGAGAGACAAACCCATTGAGAATGGTTGTATCTGCACACAGTCAAGGTCATAAAATGTGGCAGACATAACCCTGACTCCACGGCACTAGTGATGGTCCTGTGTGACCTCCAAGGGCTGTGCACATATTTAGCATGCAAACATGCAGGTTTGGGGAACATTTGCAGACCTGACTGACCAACTACTGGCTCATGATGATGGCCCATGCTACTATACCCCTGCCAGGTAGTGTGACCACAGTAGTACACATAGCAGTTATTGCTACACACCATCATGATATTTGTGTGCACACATATGCACCCACAAATGGTATTCATCCCAATCAGCATCTACACAACTGACGCATATGGCTCATAATGCAATTGACTGCCTAGGTCATATGTCACATATCAGGTATGTGTAGTGTTGCCATATGCAGTAGTGTTGCACCATGACATGTCATGGAAGAGGGTGTCATGTCAATAATGGTCTGTACACTCATCATAGGTACAGTACATTGTGTCTGTGGTCGGTCTAATGGTATTCCATCACTCATGTATGCACCACTGATGATGACATCTGTGAATAGAAAACCAAAAACTATAAGCTGGAAACACAGTCTTGGATACACGATAAATGAAAACTGAAGTAAAAATAAAAATACATTATTTTAATAGACCATAGCAAAAAGATTAGACATTGACATTTAGCTCTTTCATCCACACTAAGGTGGACTTCTTCAGAATGTCTAACAAAGTGCTCTATCAGTTTATTTAAAAACTTTTTGGTGCCAAAAGTCTGCCCACTTTAAATTTTAAAGTGATATAACAATAAAACATTTCTGCTATATTAAGCAGTATAATGGTGATCTATGCGATCGCCAATACTAAATCTGCCTAACCTATAATCCAATAATATAACATTGTACATTCATATTTAAAAAAATGTATATAATATAAACAATAACCATATATGAAAAATCATCCTATATCTAATAAAATCTTCACAATAATAAAACCTGCAATTATAATGGCTAAAATGACCATAAAGTAAATGTATATATAAGTAAATATACCCAATATTTAAATTAAAGGAGCATCATATTATATGCAAACTATAATATGTCCCACATACATATTGTAACTTTTTCATGTTCATGTTGTTGACATTATAGCAACACACTCACTTTCATGATCATCTAACACCATTCTAACGCAATATTAAAATAGGTTTTATAGTAATGCATTCATTTAATCCTGGTTCCCTAGCTGCATCGGTAAATATTTGCCATACCATTTCCTTTTTATTTAACAGAGCTTTGATATTCTCACCTTGTGGATCTGCTATCAGTTAGTCAATTATACCAAATTTGAAAGTATGTGCCCCAATCAGCTGTATGTCTGTATAGTGTGTTATTCATATCCTTGGTCCTAATACTGTACATATGATCGTATATTCTCTTCTTAAACTGTCATTCTATCGTTCCTATCTTTATTAGGAATTCACAAACCATGTGTCCACATATAATCCAGAAACACACAGAGGCTGTGAGCAGCAGAGGAAACAACTGACACACAGATACACATCCTGCAATTGTGTGTACACCTGTGAGGTATGGTGCACAGTGCATGCCAGGGTGCTGAACAGATGCACAGCAATGCTGTGGACATAGGTGCAGTGTGTTCCAGGGGGAAGGCCATCACCTACTAACAGAAGCCATGCATCACAGCCATGTATAATGTTGGTAACGGGGATAGACTACAATTGCACTGCATGCTGTTGAGCACCACATGTCCTGCATGCTGACATGTGTTTAATTATAGGTCTGTGTGTGATAATGTACTGCACCATCACCTACTATTGTGTGTGTTATGGGGGTGCTGGAGTTGTCTGTATGTGCTGTCTGGTGGAGTGTATGGGTTGTCATGTATGTCGACTGCATGTGTGTATGTCTGTGTGTGTGGCCATGTCTGCACACACATGTGTGTGTGTGTGTGTGTGTGTGTGTGTGTGTGTGTGTGTGTGTGTGTGTGTGTGGGTGGGTGTGCTGTTTAGTGGTGATGTACAGGTCTTACAGTCTGTTCCCTGTTTTCCCCTCACAGGTGGTGAGGTGGGGCTGGATCCCTCCTGCAGGGAATCTGATGTCACTGATACAGACAGTGACCATGAGGATAGGTGTGTTGAGGCACAGGCAGGGTCATCAGGGCTGCTGCTGGGCCACCAATTGACATCCCACAAGTATCCACCCCATCCACGCACACAGACACACTGCCTCTAAATACCTCATCACCATTGGCCTTAGCTGAGGGACAGTCTACGGTTGGCATTGGCCAGGACAGTGTGGTATCCATGGCATGTGTGTCAGGACACAGCTGCCATGGCCAGATGTCTGGCAGGGTACCACAAAGGCAGATGTTCAGGGGTACTCGTCGGAGCACTGCTGGTCATCATGTCCCTAGTAGATGTGCCACATGTATATCTACCACACACATGTTCCAGGCTGTCATGGAGGCACAGGCATGAATGGAACGGTACACCAGACAGGGTCTAAGGGCGCAAAGGGCTCATCACACCTCTGTAAATGACAGCATCCATGATCTAGCAGGTGCCATTCATAATTACACTGAGGTCATGGATAAACTGTAGGGTGAGACATTGGAGTTAATCAACAATGTCATGTCCATGAGTCAGGACAGGGTGGGACAGTTGCGATGGCCATGTGAACGTATGCCAGCAACATCAGCAGCTGAAGGTCACCATGGATGTCCCACCAGTCACAGCCTTTCCCGTAGTGGCAGTACCAGCCCCAGCACTGTGGGCGGGGTGCTGTCCACAGACCATCATAGCAGACCACGTGCATGTGGCCCTGGCCAGTCCCAGGAGGGACCTGGATCCAGTGGACATTTATCAACCTCGGGGGACAGTACCCTATCTGGCTTTGTACCTGATACTGCCTGTGGCACCCCTGCCAGGCACGGGTCCCATGCCTGTGGCCAGAGATGGTGAGCTGCAAACCTTGCCAAGTACAGTCTGCATCTGTCTCACAAATTCCCATATAGGGCAGCCACATGGTGGAACTGTGTGCATGCAGACACACACACACATAAACAACAAACCTAGGGCAACCACATACCTGCACACATGGTATCACCATTAGCCCATAACACTACTCAGCCCCCTCACACACACAAACACATGTTGTCAATTGTATGGCTCAGCCTAGGCCTCTGGCAAACCAACACACCCTGGGAATATGATGATACCTGTGCCACATCCTGTCATCTGTAACATCGATGCAGGGACAGGCTAACATGGTGCTTATGCACTGGGTGACTGTACAACAGTGTAGCAATGGAATTCTGTGTAGCATGTTGTCAGCAGTAAAGTGAAATGCTAACATCCTGGAAGGTGTAGCTGTGCAGCCATGATGCATTATAGCTGTAATTAACAATGTTGTATTGTTTTCACCATTATCAATTCTGATTGTGTTGTGGTTGTCCATGTGCCACATGGCTGATGGGTGTAGTGGTGTCAGCAGGCCTTCTACAATGGACACCAGTAAGTGTAGTGGGTGGTACACATAACATGGCCGGGTACAACACACAGAGCCTTTGGTTTGGATGCAGTACAGATACAAGAATGTACACATGGAGGTATGTCCCTGTGCTGGTAACACATCTGTTGCCCATGTAATCCCACCAAGTCAGGATAGGCACAACCACACATTGGTATATATGCAGTCTGCTATTTGAATGACATTGAACATGCTAACAGCAGGGTGTATGTCCCTCTCCCCACTCTACTGCAATCCTCACCTCAGTAACATGGGTGTGCCAATGCTGGTGGCATAGCCCTACCCGTAGGAGGGTGTGAAGCACTCTACTACTATGAATGGTGTAAACAACAACTAACCAACCTGATAACATACACTGTACAGTATTACAGACAGCTATGTGGGGGAATAGATGCAACAGTAACTGCAGTGATGGTGGATGTGTCCACAACAGCCACACTCGGTGATTTATAGCAACCCAAGTATTACTGCACACCTCTACAGTGTGGAGGAGAGCATTAACACATCTACGACCTGTGAATGACTGCATGTCCATGGGATGCCACGTGTGGAATGTTGGCATTTGCCAAGCAGTCCTGTGGGAAACATATTCTGTAAACAGAGGTAGATCCCTTAACATCTGCACACATTCCTACATGTGGGATAGTGTACAAAAGCCTGCTATGATCTACATAGGCTGCGTGCACCTCCTAACCATCATCTACATCTGTCATGATTGCGTCAAGGAGGTATACCAGGATCAGGTGGCATTCTCTGCCTTTGACAAGTCCAACATTGGTGGGGTCCAAGGTTTTAAGATTACTAGTGACATTGGCCATGGGTTCAGTGTTGATATGTTCCATGTCCCTGCAGATCAGGCTCATCTGGCTGCTGGGTGGTAGTTTCCAACTGACATGATGGTTTTGTGGTTGTCCTTGGCAACAGTGGTGAATCCATTGTTAGGTGTAGGCCTGTTGGATCGTATGAGGGATCTCAGCTACTTAATGAGCCTGCCCAGGGGTTTCCACCAAGAATGACACTTCACTTGACTGTACTGCATGATATGTTACTGATGCCAGCCTGACATCATACAGGTGGTATGGAGTACTGTTAACATGTACTGCCCTTGTCGTGTAAGGTCCTGGTTATGGGATCTGCTAAGGTTGGTAGTGTATTGCAGGCCAGATGTGTTTGGCTGTGGGGGGGAATATTTATCCGTACCAGATGTATGTTGTTTGGGTCTCTCAAACCCATTAATGGTGCATGTGGGCATATATGTTTTGGTTATGTTCCCAATTTCATCTACAGATGTATGTCCATATATATCTATATAGCTATATATATGGGTTTACCTTTGAAAGGGAGAAAATCATTTCTCCAAACAGCACTTTCTGTGAACCGAAAGGACAAATCCATCATTTTGAATCGCACCGAAGTTCAAAACAGCAAATCGAAAAGAAGATTTGCTGATTTTCGAACTACAAGTTGGAATACATATTGAAATGCAGGGGGCTAAGCCACCACCCTACGTTAATATTCTAACTCCGAGATCTCACTACAGTGGGGAAAGGGACATTTTCCCAATCCCCACTATAGTGCAATACGCACCCAAAATGCCGAATCTGCAAAGAGTGAATGCATAGTGACATTTGCTCATTGCACATTTGATGCATTTATTCCAAGATTTTGCAATCTTCAAAACTTACTTTGGACCTTCCAGCTTTCGGAGAATTTATTTTCTCCCTTTGAAAGGTAAACCATATATAGATATATATATATATATATATATATATATATATATATATATATATATATATATATATATATATATATATATATATATATAATATCTATATATATATATATATATATATATATATATATATATATATATTGCTGTATTATATATGAACATATGGATGTATACATATATATATATATATATATATATATATATATATATATATGAAGATGTATGTGTATCTATGTATATATCTATATATTGGCATAGATATATGTATATATTCCTATATCTATATTTACATATATAGATATGTTATATTCATTTAAATATATATATATATATATATATATATATATATATATATATATATCCATATATATATATATATATATATATATATATATCTATATCTATATATATATATATATATATATATATATATATATATATACGCACACACACACATACATCTACATAGTGGAATACATTCCCCATAGTGTTGAATACCTGGGCTAGATGATATGTTTGTGAAAACATCATGGTTATGCGTATCTGCCATGGCTTAGTGGTAAATCACTTTGTCTATGGTGTGCTTGATCCTGGTTTTGAGCCTTGCAGGTGCTGTTCATTTTGTTGCTGGGCAGAACATGGCCCATTGGATACAGAGTGATTAAGGCACTTTAAAGCAGTTGTAAGTGGGTTTGCATGGGTTTGTGCAGAGCTAAGCACAACCAACTTCCACTTACATTACCTTACAGTCAGTTAGCTTCTATATTACTTAACTTTTGTAGGCAGTGCTTACCACTGTGCAGACCCACTTACAACTGCTCAAAATTGCCTTAATCTGTCTGCATCCAACGGGCCGTGTTCAGCCCAGCAACAAAACAAACAGCTTCTGCAAGGCTCAAACCAAGGACCCTGCACACCATAGAAAAAGTGATTTACCACTAAGCCATGGCAGATATGCATAACCCTGATGTTTTCACAAACATATCATCCAGTCCAGTCATGCAACAGTACAGAGAATGTATGCCATCATTTAGATGTATGTGTGGAAATGTATTAATATGTAAAGAGATACCGCATATTTATATATGCAGAGATATATATAATTTCTAAATCTATATACATTTATATTAATATATATGAACATATATACATACAAATGCCTACATTGACACATATATGTGTCTACACCTATATGTCTACATATACACAGCAAGTTACATATGTGTACATAGATATACATCTATGTAGGTATATACGGACATGGTTATTTATATGTAAGCAGATTACTATATATATATATATATATATATATATATATATATATATATATATATATATATATATATGGCCATACATCAGAGGAGTTGTGGTACTGTATGAGGAAGTCAGGAGTGTCAGAGAAGTATGTAAGAATGGTACAGGATATGTCCGAGGGTAGTGTGACAGTGGTGAGGTCTGCAGTGGGAGTGACGGATGAATTTACGATGGAGGTGGGATTACATCAAGGATGAGCTCTGAGCCCTTTCTTATTTGCAATGGTGATGGACAGGTTGACAGATGAGATCAGACAGGAATCCCCGTGGACTATGATGTTTGCAGATGGCATTGTGATCTGTAGTGAGAGTAGGGAACAGGTGGAGGAGACCCTGGAGAGGTGGAGATATGCTCAAGAGAGAAGAGGAATGAAGGTCAGCACGACTAAGACAGAATATATGTGTGTGAATGAGAGGGAGGATAGAGGAATGGTGAGGATGCAGGGAGTAGATGTGGGGAAGGTAGATGAGTTTAAGTACTTATGATCAACAGTTCAGAGTAATGGTGAGTGTGGAAGAGAGGTGAAGAAGAGAGTACAGGCAGGATGGAGTGGGTGGAGAAGAGTGTCAGGAGTGATTTGTGACAGACGAGTACCAGTAAGAGTGAAAGGGAAGGTCTACAAGAGGGTAGTGAGACCAGCTATGTTATATGGGTTGGAGACAGTGGCATTCACAAAAACGCAGGAGTCAGAGCTTGACATGGCAGAGTTGAAGATGTTAAGATTTGCACTGGGTGTGACGAGGGTGGACAGGATTAAGAATAAGTATATTAGAGGTCAGCCCAGGTTGGAAGGTTTGGAGACAATGCCAGAGAGGCAAGATTACGTTGGTTTGGACATGTGCTGAGGAGGGATGCAGAGTATATTGGGAAAAAGATGCTAAGGATGAAGCTGCCTGGTAACAGGAAAAGTGGGATGGCTAAGATAAGGTTTATGGATGTGGTGAGAGAGGACATGCAGGTGGTTGGTGTGACAGAGCAAGATGCAGAGGACAGGAAGAAATGGAAACAGTTGATCTGCTGTGGCGACCCCTAACGGGAGCAGCCGAAAGAAGAAGATCTGTATATAGCAATGGCAAAGTAACAAACACACATATGTCCACATGCACTGTTAATGGGGTTGGGAGACCCCACATACTATACGTCTTGTACAAATAGGCCTTCCCCCGCAGCAATACATGTCCACCCTGTGATACACTACTAAGTGTTGCAGATCCCATAACCAGGACCTGGCACGGCATGGGCATAAGATGTTAACAGTACTAAATGCCACCTGTATGATGTATTGGTGACATATCATGCAGTACAGTCTGTCTCCCATAGGAAATGTGAACTGTGGAAGCCATCAACATCCCCAGGATACAGATACACAGATATGCAGATACATATATACATATGTATATATATATATATATATATATATATATATATATATATATATATACATATATATATGTGTGTGTGTGTGTGTGTGTGTGTGTGTGAGTGTGTGTGTGTGTATGTATATATATATATATATATATATATATATATATATATATATATATATGTATATTTATGTGTGTATATATACATATATATGAATATACATGTGACTACACATACACATGCAGATATATGCACAGTACGATACATATGTAGAAGATACACACAATATGGTACAGCCACTATGCCTACAGTTAACACCTGAACAACTGGACACTGTATGGGCAACACATACAAATGACATTCGTTGCCTGCAACATATACCCACAGAGAAGTCATAGTGAAAACACCACACACAGGTTTGCAAAAATGTAATACCATTCATTGTGTACTATTATAGTTCTATATGCCATGTCATATAGCTGCTCAGACACTGACATCCATATACACAGAGCAATGCAACTGTGAAACAGTTATACTACTACAGTAGTATGGAAAGGTTCACAACTGTTGCTGTTCAGGCCAAGCCCTTTGATTTGTACAATAGTGAGGACAGACTGTGTCACAGGATACCAAATGATCAACAGTATGTAATGCAGGTGTATAGTCTGGCAGCCTTTATCTGTACTCTGTACAACATCAGTAGGTGGTACAGATGTCATGTGACCAAACTGGTTGTAACTGTTGCATAATAAGGCATAAGTGACACCATCACATGCACACTGACAAACAGAACAGTTTGTATGGCAGGAGGTGGTAGGCTTGCATTAACCCAGGATATGTAAGTAATGTAAATATAGGTGAAATATACAGTACTGTACATCCAGAGACCTTAAGGCAGCTCACTCCTGATACCCCCACATATATTAACAGCCTAGGTCATTTATGGTGCTCCCTCCCCGACACATGAATACAGGGCCATATTCCACTGTTACATACACTGGCCCCTGGAGTGCATAAGAGCACACATGTATTGTGTAGGCTATGCCCACACATTTATGGCCCCAGCCCCACTGTATGTGTGGGGGATACAACAGAACTGGATTGCTGGCAGCAATGGCAGTGTGATATACTCACAACCCACTATGGAACAACCACCAACAACATGTCATATGTGCAAAGCCTAATATGTAGGTGGAGAACAGAGGCTGGGACACAAGCACACATGTGGAGAACTGTTGCCATACACTAAGCAAGTTGCTGGTGTTACAGGATAATCTGCAATATACCCTTAGTCAGGGTTTTGAGGTCAGAAACAGAAATGGATGTAGCCATGTACTGATAGCACTCAACACACACACTGCCAGTGATATATCTGACACAGGACCTGTGTAGTGGACATACAACACATGATAGGCACACCTCTGGCCACCCAGAGGATAGGCCCACAGTTGAGAGCTATGCAGATAGAATGCATTCCAAGGTAAAGTTGTTTGTACACAGACACACACCGTGTAACACCAGTTGTAGTGCAAGGGGATGCCAGGTATATATAGCAGGAATATTAGTACACTATTGCTACTGTCATTGAGATTGTCTTCACAGACATGGTGTGTGTGGAAGGTCACATCTGCTTCTAACATGTGTGCCATTGGCTACTGACAGACATCCTAAGGAAATCATTTTAATGCACCGCTGCTGGCATGTAATGCCCCTGTGGACTGCAGCAGAGATCTTGGCCAATATATGTGGAAATTCTGATACACCCTGTACAGTCCAGAGGTATACACATAAGCCCTTAGTGCACAACATGTGTAACATGCCTGCCGATATGGATGTAGACAGCCATGTAGATGTGTATAACACATAACGACTATACATTTGCCACCAGAGGTGATGCATTCACACACTCCTGTCTGGCATGACACATAATGACTGCTGGTACAAGGGTGCCATGGCCACATAATACCCACTAGATGTTAACATACATCTGTACAGCATCCCACTGCTCTGTCTGATGTACATGACTTTTAAGGGAGGCATGGCAGCAGTACATCTGGCAAGTATCTGCACATAACATCTCTGGTAAGTACGCTAAGCTGCTAGGCATGTAACAATGCACTGCGCAGGCTACAGGTGGACTGGCTCAACACTGGCCTACATCCCCTGGGGGGGGGATCCACATGTACCTGCATATATAGCAGGCTCCACAGGCATGTCACAGCACAGGGTAAGATACACCTGTGTGAAAGTGCATAATCACAACCAATGTGAACACAGCCACAGCCTCATATGGTAAGCTAGCATAATATTATAGTATATGAACTATCTGTTCTACACCATCCTCATATGTGCCACTCACAGAATGACCCTACATATACTGGTCTGTTACACAGTTTGGTTAGATGGCTGTCTGTGGTATAAGACATGTGTGTGTATGGGTGTACGAACATGTACGACAATACAGTACCATGCAGTGGGGCAGCATGTAACATCAGATAGGAGGGGAGCTAGAACAATGACATCTACCACAATCTGTACACAGGCTAAAGTACATATTAACAAGACACACACTGCCGACATTCACCATAAGTACACAGACCTCAGTACTGTACAATCATCCACAGAATGTCCAGGTGATGTCATGAAATATAACCCATACTGTACATAACGTGTAGCAGTCTGATATATCACTGGCTTGTTATCAGATATGATGACACTAATTATGTGTATGGCACATATGTACCACTTCATGCATGAAATATGTACAAATGTTGACAGAGGTGTGGCTGGGAGAACATACACAGGGCCAACATTGACATGTTGCTTTGATACCCTCATACATTTACTGTTGTAACAGGGTTTGTTGCAACATATGTCCTATGAGGGATATGAAGTCAGTAACTGTTACAGCCTTCACCATCTACAGAGTGCAATCCTCATACTACCTTTGACAGTCACAGATAGATGCACCGTGGCTAACACATGAAACCAAAGGCACAACACTGGCCAGTCTGCAGATGACCCTGCAGATGGGGATTCCTCATAAACATGGAACTGACATGGCAGGTATTACAACATGTATGACAGCCATATCCAGACAAACACTGTTAAACCAACATTACTCTAACTACGGTATAGCAGCACTTGCAGTCTATAGTCAGGTCAGGCACACCCCCCTCCTGTTGTTTGCCCTCTTTCCACAGTGTAAATTGTTAGAGGTAAATCCCCAATCCATCTGAGATGCTGTTTGCCAAACAACAGATCTAGTTCCTGTTCACAGTGAATGAAAAGGGCCAAGACCATCATGATGTTCCTAGATATTGGAGTGTGTTTCCATGCAATTGGCTATGGGAATGTTACCACAGCTGTTCCACATTCAATCAGCTAGGGGAGGGCTGCAATTCATGCAGAGGCCATCAGCTGATCATGAGTATCACTTAAAATATACATGCTGCTGCCTAAGCAAAGCAGGTGTGGGTCTCCTCATCCATCAGAGAGGGGGTGGGAGAGACAGACAGAGGCAAATACCTGTCAGGGAGAGGTGGTAGAGTAAAACTGAAGCATGCTTGTGTCACACACCTACCAACACAGGGTATCAAACCCCCGACAACTATGTAGTGCGATCACAGTTGGATGCAGTTATTGGATGTGCCACTCAGGACATATATGTGATGGTGAGTGACATCTGCAACAGGGATATGATACATAAAAGGTAGATGATGTACATGTGCCTGTCTGCATGAACAGATGCCAGCGTCAATACAGCCACACTCTCACAGGGATGCACACACATTGACACACTTGGCAGGGCCAGGAGTATAACTCATCAGTAGTGGGATTGCCACAGCACATCACTGTGCAGGTATCACATGCACCACATGGTCCATATGGAGGTTGTAAGGGCAAAGATTAAGAGGAGGTGTCAGACATTGTACAGCATGCTTCAGTATGCCCAAGGGGGTTGTAGTGAGTGTTGGTGTGGCCATATGCACCATACAACACACACACAAACACACTAGATGCCAGTACTGACATGCATGGGTGCATGTCTGCACGGGTGTGTGGTGGTCAGCTGTGCCACCAGGTTATACAAGGGTAGGCGATGGGTATACCATGGCATCAGGCCACATGACAATGGTCTGCATTGTGGCTCAGGGCTGTAGTTTCTGCATTTGCCCACACAGGTGTGTATTGTATCCCCTATCCAGTCACTCGGGTGACTATTGTGTGTGGCCAATGCTGTGCATCGCCTGCCATGTATTTGTTCCTTTGTCCATTACATGGATGGTGTCTAGGATGTACACACCTCCCACATGCATGTACAGTAACATGTGGAACTGTACCTGGAGTCTCTGGCCCATGTTGTGAAAACGGATTATCATCAGATGTGCCAGTCTTGCCCACTTGTGGCAGGAACTGGGAATGGACAGCAGGTTTACCCTGCACCTACATTGATTGCATGCTAACAGCATTCCCTGGTGTCAGTGGCATCTGTCCATACAGGGCATGTTGTCAGGCATGGTATGTCCATTGTGGGTCACATGTGAAGGCACCACAGATAGTGCAGGTGTCCGTTCAGGTACATGGGGAAGGTGCACTGTCTGCATGTACATGCATATTGGAGGGATGGGCAGGGTGATATGCCCTCTGTAGCCCACTGCTGTCACTCCATAGTCACTATCAGGGGCCAATATGTAGTGTACTAACCACATATTGGCTGTTGCCTAGGCATGTGTGTGTGTATGAGACGTGGGTAGAGACTGTGTTCTGGGTAATACAGGGGTTGCTAACTGTGATTGCCTGGCCTTGATGTCACATGTATGCGTATGGCTTTGTACCCCAGCCTCTCAGCTATTTTACACCTGTTATCCCAGTACAGTTGACATTGTGATATATAGTAGGGCCACCATATAAGAAACATGCAAAACCCACTCCACATTGGCCATGGGTGTCACACACTCACAACCACCTCTACACTGGATACAAGTTCAAAAACACACACGCACACACACACCTGTCATGTCTGGGAGTAGAACCCCTACCTAACTAGTTTATTATACTATAGCACTGCACAGTTATAGTACATGCCACAGACACTACTGGAATACTTTTTTCCCCAAATGTGTATTTCACAATGGATGACATCAGCAGGATTACCAAAGTTGAGCATTTCAAATGTACTGTGAGTAAGTAGCCTAAAATGCATTGCTCACTACACAGATAGTGAGACTCACACAAAACATCCACAACTGACATGTGTGGGTATACAACCCCTGACTTAGGTCTATATCACACTACAGCATGGAGCTGTTATAGGACACACCATGGGGATTACTAGAGAACTCTTTCCCCAAAGGTGTATTTCACAATGAATGACATCAGCAGGATTACCAAAGTAGGGCATTTGGACTATACTGCGTGTGACTAGCCTCTAATGCATTGCTCTGTACACAGACACTGGAATGCACACAAAACATCCAGAACTGCTACACTCCAGCAGTACGCAGTTGCTGGATGCCCTACAGAGATTACTGGGCTACAACCTTCCTAGAGCTGTATTTCTAGGTTGGTGACATCAGCAGCCTTGCCAAAGTTGAGTATATTAATTGTAAGGAGTGTGAGTACCCTAAAAAGCATTGCTCTTTACACAGTCAGAGACAAACAGACACACACACACAATTACCATGTCTGGAGTTAGAACACCTACCTAACTACTTTATCACACTACAGCAGTACGCAGTCACAGGATGCATTACAGAGATTACTGGGCTACAATCCTGGCTACAATCTTCCCAGAGGTGTATTTCTAGGTGGGTGACATCAACAGCCTTGCCAAAGTTGAGTACATGAATTGTAAGGAGTGTAAGTACCCTAAAAACATTGTTCTTTACTCAGCCAGAGATAGACAGACACGCACACAAACGCACACACAGTTGCCAAGTCTGGGCTTAGAACACTTACTTAATCACACTACAGCAGTACGCAGTTACAGGACGTACTACTGAGATTACTGGACTACAATGCTCCCAGAGATGTATTTATAGGTGGGTGACATCAGCAGCCATCACAAAGTTGAGCATATGAATTGTAAGGAGTATGAGTAGCCTAAAAAGCATTGCTCTCTACACAGTCAGACACACACACAAACAAACACTCACACACACAGTTGCCAAGTCAGGGGTTAGAACTACCTAACTAGTTTATCACACTAAAGCAGTACACAGTTATGGAACATGCCACGGAGATTAGTGGGCTACAGCTCTCCCAAAGGTGTATTTCACATTGGATAACCTCAGTAGGCTTGTCATAGTAGGACTATGGGGAGGGCAGTGTTTGCATGGGCCAGAACCCATTCATCTTGGGGTTGACACGTCACATGCAGGCACATACAGCGTCATATGTCACAGGTATGTGTATACAACTACTACATGACTACTTCCTTGTACAATCATGTTGCACAGCTGGCATGTGCACCACATAGTCTGTAATGCTGACAGATACTAATGACTATTATCTGAAGTGGATGACATCTGCACCTCAAGTGTTTGGGGCCCTTTTGCTGTGTGCTGGGTGGGACAGGGTTGGATGGCTACGTGTCACAGTCACCCTCTTCCAGACATCTATATCCATCTGCCTTTGGCTTATTATTGTGTGTTGTCCTTACATATATGTCTGTATTCGGGTCTACCTGACGTGGTCGACAGTTCATATGGTCAACAGTTTATTTGGTCGACAGTTCATTTGATCGACAAGCATTTTAGGTGGGGGGCTTCGCTCCCCACACCCCCCCCTAACTATATATATCAACTCCAGGGTTGCACAACATTGGGGAAGGGGGCAAATCTGCTTGTCGACCAAATGAGTGTCAATCATATGAACTGTCGTCCATATGAAGGGGACCCCTGTATTCCTATCCACTGTGTGTGCAAGGCAGGAGTGGTGCATACTGACATGTGCCTGCACTAAGATCTGCGACTGCAAGATATGTCTGGTCCACTGGTGTTTGCAGCATGCCCAGTATGACCTTTCAGTATGTTGTTGACTGACATTACCTTCATTCCTCTAAGTGTGTGAGCATGCCCAGTATGGCCGTCTGTATTGCATGTGTGGATCAAGTCTAGGTAGTTTGTACTGCGGTGCTGACCTTTGTGTTGTACACCGACAGGTAGCTGATGTGTCTGCAGGGTATCCATCAGTCAGTTGGCATTTGACTGTTGCTACATTTCTGCATAGTGGGGGGGGACACCTGACTGTTTCTATATTTTTGCACAGGTTTGGGGGGGAGCCACACCTGTTACTATATTTGTATGTAGAATGGGGGGCACACCTGACTATTTCTACATTTCTACACAGGAGTGTGGGGCACACCTGACTGTTACTATAAGTCTACGTAGGATGGGGGGGTCACACCTGACACTTTCTACACATTTGCTAGGACTGTACTGGTATATTGGGTACTCCATTTCAGTCTGTAGTCTTACCTATTGTGCTGGCTAGAGGCATACCAGTGTACTACAGATCTTAGCTTTTATTTACTTACATATTAGTGTCTGACTTCCTAGCCTTCACAACTGACATCCAACTGCCTGGCCTGCTGTAGTCTGTCTGTGTAGGCCTGGGGGGGTACCCATAGGAGTCATTCAGAGGCCATAGTACAGTGTTTGTTTGTGTTTGTCTACACTTGTCCTGCTGGCTGTGACTGTTGTTGCATATGTGACCCCCTCCACTGGCATGTGTGAGTCACTTACCTTGTGGGTGTTCCAGTACTGATGGTGGTGCTGCAGAGCTGCCTATGTCATATGCACATACTACACTCCCTATACATGGCTGAGCACAGGTAGTGTCATGTTTGGCATCCCTTTAAGTGTATGTGCGAGTCAGAGAGTGGTGTCATCCCCTGGGTCCCTACTGTGTCAGTGCATGCATGTGCTATGTGTTGCCTCTTTGCCAAGGCCAGGGCATACTGGGCACGCCTCCTTCTGCCTACTGGGGCAGGCTCAGGTTGTACCTTCTCTGAGTCACTCTGTACCTGTGCAGGCATTGGCAATTGTGGGGGGCTGTGTGGCCCTGCCCCATGTTGTTCCTGCTGCAGCTGTTTCCACAGGATCATATTGTGTAGTGTGGCACATACATGGACAATTTGGGTACATGTAGTTGGTGAGTACTGCAAGGCTACACCAGATGAGTCCAGGCACCGGAACTGTGACCTGATCATCCCAAACACACACTCTATTATGATTCTTGTTTGTGCGTGTGCCTCATTATGGAGTTTTTCTTCGGGTGTGTGTGCATTTCTGATGCGTGTCAACAGCCATGGCTCCAGTACGTATCCAGCATCCCCCACTAGGTGACCGTGTGGGATGTCCCCATTGTCAAATCCCTGGTACAGCTGCGTCAGATGCCAGATGTGGGAATTGTGTTAGTTTCCAGGGCAGCCAGCACACACATTCATTATTATGCCCTGGGCATCACACACGACCTGACATTTGATGGAGGGGAAGCCCTTGCGATTGATGTAGACCCTACCCCACTCACCAGGTGATGCTTTGATGCATATATGCATGCAGTCTATTGCATCCACTACCTCAGGGTATTCTGCTATTTTGTGGAAGAGATGCATATTACTGGCCAATGCCTCACAGGTGTTGGGGATATATACGTGCTCACTGACATGTGCTGACATGGCATCCAGGAACTGGTAGAGTACCCTGGATGCTAATGCCTGTGAAATCCCCATCAAATCCCCAGTTGGCCTTTGGAAGGTACCTGTAGCTAGTATTCTTAGGCCTACACATACCTTGGTATCCACTGGGATGGGTTCCTCTCTGTTAGTTCTTGTGTGAGGCATGGCCTTCACAGCTCAACAATTTGCTGTAGGAGGTCCCTGTCCACCCTATAGAGCTCCACTATCTCCAGCTCATGTGGTCCTTGGTAGGTTACCCTGGGTCTGTAAACACTTCTCTGTTTCCTCGCTGTGGGTTGCTGGGCAGCATTCACATCCTCACCACCCTCAGCCTCTTGCAAATGCTTGTTTATGATAGCAAAAGCAGCCCCTAACATATTTTGTCTTGCTTTCATTTTGTGAAATTTCCCCATTTATATACAGAGTTCAGAGTGCAGAGTTTTTGGGAAAAAAACAAGGGGGAAAGGTGTTTGCATAGTTTATAGCGGTGTGCTGGGCTGGGCTGGTCTACTGCCTGTGTAATTGGCTGATTTTGATACATTTCACCTGCCAGCTAAGCTAGTTCTCCTTGATTACCTTCCTTCTGCTGTTTTCCCTACCCATTGCCTTCCTGTTTAAGGCCAGGGGTACGCTGTGCAAACAGAGTGCTCAAATGTGCACAGAGCTGCTATTTCCTGGTTTACTTTTTTTTTTCTTTAAAACCCAGTGCATGGTGCGCACACCCGCTTAGGCTTTGTAAAGAGTGCTAGGCAGGTTTAGACACACTCCCTAGCTTAGCTATGCTAAGCTAGGAGCAAACCCAAGCCACAGGGCTCCAATCCATTTACAGTATGCCTGACATACACCCCCATGATGTCACCTACATCCTAGTCTTGCACTCAGCTATTTATACCCTTACACTGTTGGGACCTGCCTCACATGCTGAGAAAAACCTGGATTCACTATCCTTCCCCTCATTTGCATAGGTTTGCCTGCTAATGCATAGTTACATGTCTCACACTGAGCCTCCCCTCTTAGCAACCATTACTCACTGGCCAGGTTGTCTTCTACCTGCCAATGACTTGCATGGCAGAATACTGATTTTAGTTAGAATGCTTATTTTAGGTTTATTTTATTATTTTCTCCCCAATCCCATTTGTGCTCCACTGCCCTATGCTTAAACAGCCAAGATCGGTGAAACAAAAATTAAAAGTTGTTTTTTTATTTTTTTTATTGTTTGCAATGCCAATGGCCTTATACTTAGCCATTGGCATGCTTGCTCAATGATATGCAGCCTTTATTTGGAGCTGTCATAGCTCCGTTTCGGATTTTGCAGAAATGTACTTAGTTACTGAGTACATTTTTGCTGATAGCACTAGTCTTGCATGGACTATTGCAAGCTTCCTGGATTGCAAAATCACCTCATTTGTATGAATTTCTCCTGCAAATGAGGTGATTTGCATACCAGGGCTTAGCCCGTGCATGATTAGTGCAGGAGCTCTCATGCATGCCCCTGCAGGCTGTTTCTGGATCACACAGCAGACATATTGCCTGCTAGAGCTCCTGTACTAATCACGCACGCCGTGCAGGGCATAGAGAATCTGGGGGATAGTCTTATAATATAAAGTATATGAAATTTGATACTGTTCTCATCTGTTTCTATTAATGTTTGAACAGTCTTTAAAGATTTAAGTGCATTATTATAGAAAAAGGAAATTATTTAGACTCTAAGTATAATATCTGCATAATTATGTACTAATGCAAACAGTTATGCTTTAACTTTTATTCGTTAAAATTAAATACACTTATATACATATAGCAGGATGCGCCACAACAAAAGATATTTTAAGTGTATAGATGTATCAGTATAGATCTTACAGCAGCTACACTTAATAATATCACCATAGTCTCCAAAAAGTGGAATGTCTTATACCTTTAAACAAAAGCAATACTAACTGAAAATAATTCTGAAACATGTAATCCTCTCGTCTCACTAAGTGACTCTTAAATGACAGTTTGTACAAATATTAGAATATTTTTATACATGAAATCCTGTGTATAATCCCTAAACCAAAATATTTCCATTCAGACATAAAACCGATAGGTATTCTTGAGGTAAAAACAGTTCTATCTTTAGATATATTTATTGTATATTATATTTATACATTTATATCATGTTTAGTGTTAATATCAGTGACATAGCATAACTTTTTGTTTATTTGATACTGGTTAAATCATATGCCACATTGTTTCATTCATTCATTCATTCATGCATTCATTTATTTATTTATTTTATCTTACATTTGTTTACCGGGAAAATCTGACTGGACACAGGCCCTTTTTCAGCAGAGGCCAGGGGAGAAAAGCTCCACATATATCACAGAATCATAAAGTAAAATATCATAGGTACAGAAGAATAAAATATTTCATTTTGCATCAGTCAAACCTAAGATAACACTATAAATTATATAATAAAAATAGCACAATATACAGGAGGAAAAGAAGACATATATTTAATAGTACAGAGAAAATAAGACTTATTATGACAATGTTTGATACAGTAAGGTGGATGTCAAGTGTCTATACTTAAAAGAAGCAGGAATTGTAGAGAGGAAGAGAGAGGAATGAGAAATGAGACTTGCAAGATAAAGTGAACTGTATTGCCTGTAAATTAAGGGAGGGAGGGGTGTTTACATTAGAAGTGTGAGAAGTAGAAGGAATTAGGCTACCTTGGGTATCACAGCTGCAAATCCAGTTAGTTAGTATCTGTGTTTTTAAGGATGTCTTAAACTGAGCTAAAGATGTTGTGGCTGTTATATGTGTTGGCAGAGTATTACATTTTTGAGCTATAAAATTTGAACACAGGGAGGCTCCTGCAGAGTTGTTGGCTTTAGTGACTTGAAGGAGAGGTTTATTATTGAAATGTAGGACCCTAGTACTGGAATACGTATGAATTAGGTGTTGCAATGTGGGAATTTTATCAGGGTTGTAAAGAATCTTATTGGTTAGTATAAGCTGGTTATAAAGAATAAGATGGGGAAGTTCAAGCTAGTTGAGTTGTTTAAAAGCTAAGCAGTGGTGTGTTTTATATGGGCTATTGGTGGCGAACCTTGCAATTTTATTATAGCAGGCATCTAGTTTGGCTATATCTGATTTTCTCAGATTGGTGAGGATAGGAGAGACATATAGAAGTGTGGAGATGAGATGAGATGTGTTTGAGCTATTTTTGCCCTAAAGCTCTCTGTGAGGAATTGTTTGCTTCTGTATAGTCCTCACATTTTTTATGTACCTTCTTTATAGTGAGTGAGATGTCCATGTTGAACTTCATGTTGTAGTCTATCTCAACTCCTAGGAGTTTAGAGTGAGGGACTGGGGAAATAGTGGTCTTATTGTCAGAAATGATAGTAAAAGTGGGTATGGGAGTATAGTGATTAGTAGGCTAGAATATAAGAAGTTTTGTTTTGTTGTGGTTGAGTAGTAGTTGAGAGTTGGTAAGCCATTTTTCTATAGAAAGGAAGGAGGCCTGCATTTGTTGTTGCAGTTCATGGAGGGAAGGAGAAGAACAGATAAGTGTTGAGTCATCAGTCTACTGGATGACTGAGGCATGTAAAGAAGAGGAATGGAGGTTGTTAGTGAAGATAGAGAAAAGTATAGGACCAAGGATGGAGCCTTGGGGAACATCCAGTGTGACTGTTAATAGAGGAGAGAGTTCTTGTCGCCACAAAACTGCTTTCTGTCTACCAGTTATGACCAGTACATGCCAATACTAATCTAGCATTTGTCATAATTTATTTGCTAGATTTAAATCAGGATGTTTTCTGTAAGGTTTTTATCAACTTTTAAAGTTTTGATTCTTTTAAGTGTAATTATTTAGAAGCTGGGTTCTTCTTTTACATATTATAATAATCAGACTATATGTTTCAACAAAACAAAAAAAGTATGCAAATAGCTGAAAAGCAGACAACTCATGTGTGTCCTTTTAATATAGAAAGTGTGCATGTCACTTTGAATGACTAGAAAACCATAACATTTCTTGAATGACCTTTCAGCATAAAAGATGTGTTTATCACTTTAGCTAGAAAACAGTAATGACTCATGTTTAACATTTAACCTCAGTGCTTACATAATCATTAAGCCATACTGTTTAGTCCGAGCTGTTCGCACACTCACAAAGGGATTACCAATATAATAGAATGTTTAAATATGAAGAAACCAATCTAGAAATGAAAAAATACATATGTTTTAGCTTGTGATCTCGACAGGAAGCTGAGAAGTAAGTAAATACACTGTTTGAATGCTTGAAAGAGTAGCTCAAGCTCGAGTAAGATTAAACAACTCTTTATTTCATTTTATGAGAGTTTAGTGATTTTAGATATTAATTTAGACAAGTAAAACCCTATAAACACTAAAGGCAACATCTAAACCATTTTAGTAACATTATCTGTAACACCAGACAGACTGTTCAAGTCTAATCCAGAAAAGAAAAGAAAAGAAAAAAGAAACATATTTCTGAACATGTTTACTGTATAGAATCATGAGTCATTCAAACACAGCCAAGCAATTACTCAGGGATCCCGTACCCATTCCATGTATTTTATAAATATTCAAAACGATGATAATTTGCTGAACCAGGGTTAGGTTACTATGATTATTATTTTTGTGAAGGGTAGATCATGCCTGCTCAACTTGGTCGACTTCTTTGAGTCAGTCACCACAGCTGTGGATGAAGGCAAGGTGGTTCATACAGCCTACCTTGATCTGGCCAAGGCCTTTGACACTATTCCCCACTCAGGAATCACAGAAAAACTGACTAAGCTAGGCATCAACCCCTATATCACTAGGTGGGTTGCAAACTGGCTCACAGATGGAACCCACAGAGTGAAAGTAGCTGACTCCAAGTCAGACTGCCAACTAGTCACTAGTGGAGTCCCACAGGGTTCAGTCCTAGGTTCTCTCCTTTTTAGTATCTACTTCTCTGAAGTCCAGGCCAACAAAAAGGAACTCTGGCTGACAAGGTTCACAGATGATTGCATGCTGGGAGCCATTATTAACTCCCCAAGTGATGTTGACATCTTACAGAATGGCCTCACTGAGACCAACAACTGGTGTCAGAACCATGGCCTTAAGCTCAGTGCCAAAAAATGTGTCATCATCCCCTTTGGGAAAAACCCAGTTCCCATGAATTACCACATTGATGGTAGCCCACTGAACACAGAAGGTGTTATAAGAGATCAGGGAACACAAGTTGACAGCAACCTCTCTTTTGATCACATTGCCACTGTGGTCAGAAAGTCCTTCTATGTGGCACATCTCATTACTGTTTTGCATCCAGGAAGACAGAGGTCATTGCCTCCCTCTACTCTTCCCTCATTAGGCCAGTCATTGAGTACAATGCCCCATTTGGCATGTACCTCACTAGATACCTGCAACAACTGGGGAGGCCTCAAAAGTACCTCACAAAGAGGATCCTAGGCCTTAAACACTTGTCCTATATGGACAGACTCAAAAAACTCCAACTATTCTCTGTCTCATATCGCCTACTTAGAGGTGATCTGTGCTTGACTTACAAAGCCATGTCTGACCCAGCTCTGTTAAAAATGCTACATCTAAAGAAATCCCAATCCCTCCGCACCACACACTCCAGAGACCTCAACCTCATTACCACAATCAGCAGATCATACTGGAGGGACAGGTTCATAACCCAGAGACTGCTCATGCTATAGAATAGACTTTCCATACATGTCAAGCAGAGCACCTCGCTGACCCTCTTCAAGAGAAATCTTGATGAGTGAATGGGAAATATAAAATTCACCCCAGGGATCACTCCAGTGGCTCTACTTGACAGAGGCACTGGGAACTAAGGTCGGGTGGCACAATGCCAGGGTAATCCTATGGGTTAGGCTTGTAAAGGCTCCTGGGCCATTATCCTAGTACACACCTATGAATCTATGAACCTTATAAATTAAACTTTCATTTATTTAGATGAATATCTGTACTGTCATAAAGCCCTACAAAGAGACAGATAATACATTGTTTTTGAATGTCATTACTTTTGTTTTCACTGCTTAAAATATTTTGAATGCAAGATATAAACAAATGTTAAAGACTATTTATAATGATGTAAGTACTGACATGAAGAGACAAAAAATAATTTTACTTTAGTTTATGCTTATAAGCATAAGTTCCTTTTGTTGGAGTGCATCTGAAATGTCATAGTTATGAAATATTATTATATGCTGAGACAGGTATAAAAGTGAGAAGCTATTAAATGTTATAAAAAATACAAAAAAGAAAATGTTAAAGATTTATTTGTCTTTCACCTTCTTCTTCTTCCTCTTCTACATATCAACTTTTTTTTCCAGTCATTTCTTTTAGACTGTCCCTTTAGTGAATTAGAGTTCCAGTCTACTTGTTCTAAAATCTTTTTAGATGTTAGTAAAGATATAGCCGAGTCCAGAGTTTCAAAAGTTTTGGAACCATCTGAGACAAAGTGTAGCTGGGAATAACAGATGTACTTTGAATTGCTTCTTTTTCAGTTCTTTTATTAATGGAATATATTCTTTTCTTCTTGGGATTATTGCTGAGGATTAGTTATTTATCTGATTATATTGTCATTAAATTTGACAAGTGAATTTCACCAGACAGTCTTTAAAACTAGTTCTTTGTTTTGGCAGGAATAAAATCTTACTGTTATAGATCTTGGTTTGCTTATTTACATTGTTAGATGTCATCTGAGCTACCTGTAATCTGTGCGCTCTTTCAATGCCAAATGAAGGAGAATCTGGTATTTTAGCATGTTGGAAATCCAGGATGTGAGAAAATGAATCATGTTATCCCATTCAGTCATTTCAGGTAGACCATAAATGTGCAGATTATTTGAGCTCTATTTTTAATAGCATCTATTTTGTTCAATAGTGTAGTATTTTGTTTTAGTAAGAATTCCATATGATGTCCTTTTTCTGACACTCTGTATTCTATACCATTTAATGATTCTTCCATGCTGACAATCTGATTTTTTTGGTGTAAAACAATATCCTGTAGCTGTTCCATTTGTTTTTTTACATTCATCTTTGAAAGTATCAAGTTTATTGTCCATTTTATCAATCTTTATTGATAAACCATGTGTGCTGTTAAGTATGGATTGTAATTCTTTAAAGTCAAGTACCGTGAATTATTTTTAGAGTAGCTCATATTGAGGAACTGACAGAGCTCTTTCTGCTTGTAAATGATAGGAATATAATATGTTAAAAGTTGAAAATTGAGATAATAGACTTCAAGGCTTCTTAATAGAAGATGAGCTCTAAAGTTGATAAGTTCACGACCTCAAATACTTAAAAATTCCTGTCAAAAATAAAACTTAGATAGCAGAGCTAAGAAACTTCAGCTGTTAGCTTGCCACCATCTTGGCCATGCCCCCTAGATAGATTTCTGAGGGCATGATGTGTAATGCTTGACCATAGTAGACAACCACCCCCAGAATGTTCTGCACAATGTGCCATGGCTCACCTGTGTCAAAAGTTGACTGAGTCAGTAGGGCTCAGGGTGGGATCGTTTTTTTTTTTCTAAATGTATAACCAATAGGTCAAGCTCATCATACTTTTGCCATTTCTGACACTGTCTGCTCCTTAGTCCATCCATCCATCCAGATCCTTCTTCTGCACAACTATATAAATATCTCTTGCAGAAAGACTTTCTTAATTCTGTCAGCAGGCCCACAAAATAACTTATAATCAGTTCTAAAATAAAATGAAGATATTTAGAGCATCAGTGTGTATGTCTCAACTGCACTTAGTGCATATTTCTTCATTGCAAATTTGTCATTTAGTGATCATGGAGCATATTTGGGTAGCATGCTAGGTCAGGAGTTAAATTTCTGCTGTATATTTCCAGGGCCTGGGGACAAATCCTGAGCTCTGGCCACTGTTTGTATTCATGCTCTTCTCACATCTACACTAACTTTCTGTGGATACTCTAGTTTTCTTCCTCTTTCTAGTAACATGCTGTTTGATTGACAGTACTATACTATATTTTTCACTTTTACTCTTGCCTTTGTGTCTATTGTCATTGTTTAAAAGGCTCAGAGAATAATGTTTTTACGTCCATGATGAATATTTAACAAATAAATGAAAACTAAATAAACAAATTAAAATGTTGTGTAATTCAAACATATAGGGCCCCAGCTGGGCTCTTCTGTGCCTTTTTCTTTCTGTCCTGAATCAAAAAACAAGCAAGCTACAGAGAAGCTATTAACTGTAAAACTAGCAGTATGACTGTAATTACTATAAATGAATTGATAATGAATTGTCTTGTGCATTCCCAATTTGGTTCACTTCATGTCAACTTGCATACTGTGTTTCCTGGAATAAATGACTTAAGCATAAACTGTGTTTGGATCACGGTTGAAACAAAATGTGCCTCAAGTGTCTGGTTTACAGATGAAGAGAAAAGCTAAAACTGTTTTACAAGGTAACAAAATGCATAATTCTGAAGTTCATATGAACACTAAGAATACAAAATTGCTGCTTCTATAATTTAAACATGACTTGTTTCTCTTTACTTTATATATCTCAGAATTATCTAAACTAAAAAAGTATTACTATGTGCAGTGATTCACTACTTCATGTGATATAGTGCAGTCTTCTCCAAAGCAGAATCTATTCAGGTAAATGTTGTACCTCTTGCTTATGTTTTTCTTAATAAATAAATTAATTAATATAAATCACTGGTCTCCTCCAGTATACAAATCTGTGTTATTTTTCTTCTACCAGCATATCGCTGGGCTGGAGTGTTGCGCTATTTCATTACACCAAAGATCTCTGGAACAGGAGTATAATTTTACTGACTCATAATTAATTGAGAAAAGGTATTTAGTGGCAATAGGCTGCCTGTTTGAAAAAGCTACTACACAAAATTGTGTTGATACAGAGCCATTCAATTTTTTAGGAAGCAACATCTTGTCTATGTTAAAGAACAATTTAAAAACTCCTGACTTTGAGCCATAAAAAAAATATATTAATAGACTAATGTTAATGGTATAACATAATGTTAATGGTATAACATTTCATGTTTCATTCACAGTAACAATTTCATTCTCGGATGGCCACATAGGCTATCCTCTCTCCCCCTTCTAGTACAGCTCCACGCCTGGTAGCTCCCTTGTTTGCTTACTGCACTACTACTTTGTCCACTAGATGTTATACTTTTCTCATCCCTATTTGGGATATTAGTACTGACTTCTGCCTTACGCTTTTATTCTCCCCTCCTTATACTAATCCTTTTCCTCCTTTACCTCTCTGTCTCATCCTCTCCCCCGAGGATACTTTCTCTTGATTCCCCTTCTCCTTCCCTGACTTTTCCACTCTCCTCCTTATACTAATCCTTTACCTCTCTGTCTCATCCTCTCCTGAGGATACTTTCTCTTGCCTTGATTCCCCTTCCTTCCCTGATACTTTTCCACTCTCCTCTGGTCTACTTTGTGTGCCCCGCTCCGCTCCCCACCCTACCCCCATATCCCACCCACCCCAGGGTCCTACATTTATATTTCTACAAGCCACACCTCCTACTACTGCTATCCTATCCAATTCACAGTCTCACAGATTGTGTAACTTCCTTCACTTAGTCACACCTACATACCACTTTAACCAACCCACCACTATCTCACTAAAGTCCTATACCATTACAGCCCCTTCCACTCTACCCCCTACTCCCACCACACACCCCTCTACAACATATCAGGAAGCCCTACTTCACATACAACTATCTTATCATGTCTACAACTATCCTCCACTCACAACTTAAACTACCTATCACCTTCTTACTATTATTCCTTCTCATTACTACCTACTTCTTAACCTCCTATGAACACTCCTTAACTATTTCTCTCTCACTTCCCTCAAAACATACTAGTACACCTGCAACATACCTACCTTCATCCTATTTACCTACCTCATCACAAACCATATATCTACTTCCCAAATACCATAGACTATTTCATTGTAAACTACTAAAAACTAAATCAAAGAAAGTATTTGACACATCTCTAAAACACATATCCAAAAACTATGGTCTACTACTCCATCTACTTAAGGACGGTGACATACACCCCAATCCAGGCCCTCAACCTACAACTACTGAAACACACAGTCACCATATAAAAGCTCTCCTTCCTCCATCAACTATAACTACAAACATACTATCCTTGGCCCACCTAAATATACAGTATCTGTAATAAAGTTAGTCAAATACACGCCCTACTAGAAGTACACAACTTTGACATTCTATGCTTATCAGAAACCTGGCTAAAACCATCTATTAAAGATATTGAAATTACCCCACCTGGATATAACATTGTTAGACTTGATCGCACCTCCAAGAAAGGAGGTGGAGTAGCTATCCTATATAAATCTAACCTGAAGCTTACTCTTCTTGACCTTGCTCTTACCCAAAACAATAATGTCGAAATAATCTGCTCTAGAGTTCAAATTAATACTACTAAATCAATAAACATCATTTGTGCTTATCTGCCTCCAGGAAATAATATCGCCACATTAGAACAACTTCTTGAACAACTCTCAAATTACCTCCCCCAAGAAACACTACTTCTTGGAGACTTTAACATTGACTGGAAATCTTGTAACAATGCTAACCCTACTTCCCATTTAAACCTTTTGGTTTCAAACAACTAATTGATAGTGCCACTAGAATAAATAAAACAAGCAAAAAGAAACCACCTTAGACTGGGTTCTTACAAACTCCCCTCACAAAGCTACAAAACTGGCATCCTTCCTGATGACCTTAGCGATCACTCCCTCACATATGTCATTAGAGCTAAAACTCATCAAAACTTACCTACCTCACATAGAACACTATATTCAAAGAAACAATTTAATCCCCAAAGATTTCAAACAGAACTCTCACAATACAATTGGACCCCTCTAAAGCACCTCTCTCTCAACAAAGCCATAGAATATTTCAACTCAGCATTCCTTACAATCCTAAACCACCATGCCCCAAGTCGTACCATTAGAATAAAGACCAGAACAGCACCCTGGCTTACCTCTAATACTAAACAAAGATCAGGCTTAAAATAAATCTTGGAAGAAATGGCTCCTCTAGAAACCCAACAGACTATCAAACCTTTAGAGAGCTGAGAAACAAAACCAAAATGCTATTATTTCAGACAAAAGAACTACTATGTAGAACTTCAGCAATCCACAAAAAGAACCAAAAAGGTTCTGGTCTACTATCAATCATCTACTTACCCCAGGTAAAATAGTAACACCTAACCCACAGAATCTAGACCCTGATAATCCCTCTTTAATAGCCAATAACTTCAATAGCTTCTTTACTACTTCCATACAAACACTAGCAAGCCATTTATCCCCTGATGCTTCCCAACTGATCTTAAGTAACACCAACAACGTCATTCCTTCCCTTCAACTTCAACCCATACCCACCTCCTACATACAATCTCTCTTACAAAAACTTAAACCCACTAGCCCCGCAGCAGATAAGCTTCCTGCTGAATTCCTTCAGGTAGCAGCAAAATCTATAGCCTACCCTGTTTCGATCCTAATAAACAGATCCATAAAAGAAAGTGATTTTCCAGCAATCTGGAAGATATCACACATCATACCCTTACATAAAGGAGGCAAATCCACTGACCTCTCTAACTACCGCCCAATAGCACTATTATCTCCACTAGCTAAAATCATGGAAAAATGTATACACAAACAACTACTTAACCATCTCCTTCAAAATAACCTACTAGCAAACACTCAACATGGATTTAGACCCTCACATAGTACGACCACTGCACTACTTTCCTTTACTAACACAATAAACTGTAACCGTAATAATAACAAACTAACTGCTTCTCTTTTCCTAGACCTGTCAAAAGCCTTCGACATGGTCAACCATAAACTTCTCCTACACATACTAAACTCACTTGCCTTGGATTTTTCCTCCTTAACGTGGTTCTCATCCTACCTTGAAAACCGACAACAAGCAGTACTCTGGAAAAATTCTCTATCTGCTCTACTACCTATCTCCTTAGGAGTACCTCAAGGATCAATATTAGGCCCACTCTTATTCTCTATCTTTATTAATGATCTTCAATCATCTATCCATAACACTACCTGCATACAATATGCAGATGATTCTACCATCATCTGTACAGCTCCCACCAATCTGAACTCCAGTCACTCACACAATCTACCTTTTCAACCGTTGAACAATGGTTCTCAAAAGATGTCTCCTTCTCAACTCCAAGAAAACAAAACTATTACTATTCTCACCTACCCACAAATCTCCTCAACTAAATTTTACTATTACTGCAGCTGACAATTCTCTTATCTCCCCAGACTCTACTACCAAACTGCTTGGTGTTACTATTGATAATAATCTTAACTATGATTGTCATATCAATAACACTATAAAAGCAGTAAATAAAAAGATAGGTTCACTGTACAGAATAAAACCATTCCTTACTCCAGAAGCACGGACCACCTTAGCTCAATCACATCTTATCTCCACCCTACTGTATGCTTCCTCTATTTACACCAATCTCTCTAAAGATAACCTGAAAAAACTAACTACATCCTATCATAATATAGCCCGTTTTGCCACAGCATCCCAGTACAGAACTCACCACTGTAATAACTTAAAACAATTACAATGGTTAGAACTACCTAACAAGCTTATCTATCAACAACTCTTAATTACACATAACATTCTTTATCAACCAACAAAAACACCAGCTCTCAGTAACCTCCTTACTCCCTACAAAAACTTGAAACAGTTGCGATCTGCGAAAAAGATACAAGTCACCACAACTAGAATTACAAATTCAGCAGGTAACTGTCTATTTTCAAACTCCATAGGGAAAATATGGAATAACCTCCCCACACATTACCTCACTAGACTCCTTTCAACTTTTCAAAAACAACTTCTATTACATCTTAACAACTTCTGGCTCTGCTCCTGTACCAATCCAGACTAAATGACTTCTTGCTCTTCAGCCATACCTCCCTACGTAAAAATCACTATCTTTCCCTGCTATTTCAAATGACTAAATTACTGTACTGTTCTAAAAAAAAAAAAAAAAATATGAATATATAGCTTAGGCTATTTGTTTTTTACCTGTTTTTTTTTCGCTGTATTTTCTACTACACTAAAATGTATGCATTGTTGCTTAAATGTTTAACCTTGTTTTAATTGTGGAGCTTTTCTCCCCGGGCCTCCACTGAAAATGGAAATTATCCAGCTGGACTAGCCCGGTCAACAAATGTAAAATAAAATAAATAAAAATAAAATAAATTCATCCAGTTTCTTCTCTCCAGGTTTATGTATTTATGTATTTACTTCAGCTAGAAAAGAATTACTTTGACTACATTCTATTAATATATGATGTGAGTTTTCTTAGGCATGCTAATCTAATTTAATCTAATCTTATCTAATTTAATTTAATCTAATCTAATTTAATCTATCTAATCTTTTTGGGGGTATTATTTCTCAATACAGTTGACCAACTGCTGCCACTGTTGCCTAGGGTTACTACATGTCCCACTTTGTGAGGGACAGTCTCTCTTTGGGCATTTGTGTCCTGCAAAAAAACTGAAAAAATGGCAAATGTCCTGAAATTTTAGGACAAAAATATTTCCTACATTTTCTTTAATAGTTGCATAAAATACTTATTTTGTATCTGAAAACACCTAAATGTTATAAGAAACAGAATAAGCAACTCAAATGCTACAAGAATAAGATTTAATTTTGGCAAAAAAGTGAAGTTTTGTCCTTTGCACTGGCCGTGGGTATGTTTTGCCCTACAAAATCTGACAAAAAATGTCCCACTTTGGGCATTTGAAAAGGTGGTAACCCTACTTTTGCCTCTTCCTCATCCACCAGGTCTACCAGATATTCCATAAGCCCCCAGACTTACTCCAACCCATGCTAAGGGCTGATGAAGAGAGTGAAGCACCGCACTGCAGCATCATAATGTTGCCAGGTTTCTTCTTCTTTTATTCTGTAGCATCCTCATTTCCTCTTGCGTACAACTGCATAAGTTATGGGCTTTCATACCTCTTATGCCCAAGCCACTAAATGAGCATGGGTTGCCTGGGTCATATTTAAGGCTTTATCAACAGAATGGCTAAAAGATAAACTAATCTTAATGTAACTGCTTTTAACTACCAAGTGCAGGGTAAGTAAACAAGGCTGTGTTATTCTATGAACAGTGCATATGCTATACTGCCTAAAGTCAGACTCATGGTTAAAATGATGGTGTTTAGACTTGCTGACTCAGATTGATAATTAAATAATTAAACAGACTCAGCATTAAATGAAAAAAATCACAATTTTTTTTTTTTTTTTTTTTTTTTTTTTTTTTAGCACAGCATGTCTTTTCTCCCCTTAACTAGATGTGGAAGATAACTAGAAGACTGTAATTTAAACTAAAATGACTGAATAGGTTGACATCAATATTTGTTTGTATGAGGAAATGGAATGGCTTGAAGACTCCTGTCATAGCAAACCACAAGCAGTGGTGAAGACAAACTCTAACATATTCAGGACATAATGAGACAAATGGAGAAATGGAAAAGTTAAATGTGCAAGGAGAACAGCAGTGAACTCAGAACTTCTAACCATAGATGAACTAGATTCATAAACTGCCTCCTTCTGCTAGGAATGACCTTTATATACATATATATATATATATATATATATATATATATATATATATATATATATATATATATATACATATATATGGGTGTGTGTGTGTGTGTGTGTGTGTGTGTGTGTGTGTGTGTGTGTGTGTGTGTGTGTGTGTGTGTGTGTGTGTGTGTGTGTGTGTGTGTGTGTGTGTTTGTGTGTGTGTGTGTGTGTGTATGTGTGCATATAATATATATATATATATATATATATGGTGTGTGTGTGTGTGTGTGTGTGTGTGTGTGTGTGTGTGTGTGTGTGTGTGTGTGTGTGTGGGTGTGTGTGTGTGTGTGTGTGTGTGTGTGTGTGTGTGTGTGTGTGTGTGTGTGTGTGTGTGTGTGTGTGTGTGTGTGTGTAAAGAGTAATAGAAATGTAGTTGTTCCCTCCAGTCTCTCTTTTTGCTTATTTTTTAGGAGACGGAAATTATTTTCCCTGGAGTATAGTGCATATTAATAGTCTTCAGTAAGTATGAAAATTTGTCAGCTTATTTTTCAGCCTGCATACTATCTTTTGTCTACTTATTGTTGTACTGTTTTATTTGTTGTAAATTGTTTAGCTGTGTCCTTTTCTAAAGATATTACAGGGTACTCTTGCATTAATCCTATACGATCTTGCTACATCAACTGACCTCTGCTCCCCAAAACATGACTGAGGTTCTTTTCAGTGAAATTCATCTGGGTGTCAACCTTATAGTCCTACTTACAACCCAAAATGTCATAATCTGTTATATATGGACCTGTTTCCAAAGATATCCAGCTATTCCCCAATCCTCTCCGGGGTCCAAATGTTGTTCCATAGCTTACCATTAGTCTCCTGTTGTTGCAGAGGTAAAGCATCCATCCTGTATTAATTTTCTTTCCATTCTCCCTCAATTTTCAGATGCAGTATTTAAATTTAGCAAGAACAGCCTAATTAAAGAAGTGCCACCCTTGATATTTGACACAAGGATATCATTATTAGCTAAATATCTAGTCCCCATACAGATAAACCCAATTTCATGTGTCCTTAAATGCAAGCAGCTCAGTCACTTAAGAAATGGCTGAGGCATTGAAAGAATACTTGCTGACAGAAAACATTGGCACAAACTAAAAAATAAAAGTTTAACTTAGAGGTGTGTAGAATGCTTTGCACCGACCAACCTTTTCCATTATAGTTAATAAGATATAAGGAAATAAAAAGGGAATTTTTTATTTGAATTTACTACCCTCCCAGTCAGATGCAAATCTAGATGTCCATCATTGTGCTTGTTCACTAGCACTGTTCACAGTGCAAGGCAAATGGCTTTGGATTTAAGTCAAATCTCCTTTCTTTTGGTACACTACATAAAAACTAGCATTCCCTCTTACAGAATGATATGTGGCTATGTCATTTCCTGTCATTAACACGAAAACATAATACTTTACTGTATATGACCTGATTTCAAGTGAATTTCATATCAACCTTTAACTTTGGTTTGTAGAATTAGGTAAAATTGTCTTTTTGTTTACATTCAGTAGTAAAAGTACAGTCCATTAAACACTCCCCGGGATTCATGAAGCTCGGCGCAAGGCCGGCGGTAGGCTTGCGCTGACAGTGCGGCATGAAGATGGTGCAGTAGCACCAAATGCATATTAATGAAGGCACGCTGCTGCCACAGCCACGTGCATAGGAAAGGGGTGTGAGTGCATAGGGCATGTCGAAGTGCTGCACGGAGGTGTGGAAATGCCAGCTGTTGACATGCAACCTAAAATGCTTGCATATAACAACTTGCAAGATAGTAATCACATCTGTCAGTGTCCGTGGATACTGAAACGTATGCAAAGCATGCAAGATAGTTCCTGCGAACACAAAATGAAGAAGCAAACACAAATGCATGGTAGGGAATAACGGGTCCCTATCCCGCGAACAAATGACATGGAAAACCGTGTGCCTGTATTCCAATGCAGTGTAGATAGCTATACCAAGTGGAAGTGAAACGCATCATATGTTAGCGCGCCGCCAGTAGGTACATCCAGCCCAATGGTTAGGGTCACCAGCTGACCCATAATGTGAGGGAGGGTACACAGCTGGGCAGATGTGTCCATAACAAAATACACAATAAATGTACATATCTAGCAACCGTATGACCGAATCATATCCCACAAGGCATGTAATAGTCACATACAAAAGGTATGTCCATATTTCACATACCAAATGTGACAGGACATAGAATAAGCATGTAAACGAAACAGAAGGAGCATATAAACTGCTACAACAATAAGGCAACATGTAGGCTGAAAGGAACAGTATTATCCGTACCGTCGACTGTGGGTATGTGCTGTCCAGTACATTCGGATATGTGTCCGGAATATATCCCATCCTGGACATAGGAAAAGGTGGCTTCCTACCAATGATTAGAACAGTCTGCCAAAATCCGCACATCAGCGGTACAAGCCAAACTTGTCAGGATGTGTCACAGCTGAACAGGTATTACCAGGGTATACCAACCATGTAACGAAAGTTAAGTGTGGGCATGTACCTATGTGTGTGAGGTATAGCATGTGGAAAGCAAACATTGCAGGGTAGTCCACACAACCATACAGGTACCTGACATATGTATGGTATTCAATGTGTTACTCTGGCCGTGTCATGGGCCAACAACCAAAGCAGTGATGTATGGGGTGTGAGGAATATCTGTGTGTGGGGGGGATGGGTAATGGTACAATCTTCCAAGGCGATATTGTGTCGTATGCAGAATAGGTGAACTGGAGGTGTATGAGGGAGCAGCGGGTGAAGCAGAAATAAACACAAAAACATGTATAAACATCTGCAATACAACCAGACAGGCCATACTGTAGAACACAATCCCACAAACATATGAAAATTAAAATGTGCGATACAAATGTATAGACATGTCACTGGCACATACCCACAGATTGGTCCTGATGGAAATGGCCATATCAAATGCAGCACACCTGGATGCATAATGGACTACCCAGCATCCCTTCCACATCACACAACCCGCTCCCTTACCTGAACGTCCACCAAATCCAGAAATACTTGGCCTACTGGTTTGGTGCAGCCACATCTACACATAGTGACCACTATGCATATGTAGTAGGTAGTGTCACCCTAGGCAGTTTCAGGATTGCACACTATGTATCCCTTGCATGTAAAACCCCCAGCACATTTTCATAATGCCAGAAGAATGTTCGGTATTTGTCTTGTTTTGGTCTTGTTCAATTTTTGGGATATCCCTCATGGGATAAGTAACCTGTGTAAACATTAGAATGGAAGACACGAAGTCCAGTCCTGTAGATATCTGGACACAAGTTTGAATGTGCAGTAGTGGTGCATAACACTGTCCAGCCCTAGATGGTCATGCATAACCTACTACCCAGGTTCAAACACCTGCCCGTGATGCACGTGTCCCTACACGAATAAGCGAGAGAATATATTGCACACATTAACATAGTGGCACATGGTATAAGGGTGATGAAGGCACTGACGAAAACAGGATACCCCTGATCCACTATGTGAGGGACAATTAATTTGTGTTTAGGTGTGACCTGACCAACAATGATACAATGCCAAATGTCCTGTGATCATAGGAAATAACTATGTACCATACTGCATGTAACAGTTGCCTAAAGTGGTCACGTCAGGATAGAATAAACGTAATTCGTACAAGAAACAGGCAAACAACAAAAGTGCCAAAGGTATAAGGCTCACAGCTAGGAAACAAATGAATGTCCTAAACTTGCACTGACCATGGCTATGCGTTGGCCCAAACAATCTGGTGTCCGCAGTAGGGTTATCATCTGTCTCGCTTTGTGAGGAACAGTCCCTCTTTGGACAGTTGTGTCCTGACAAAATACATTACAAATGACAAATGTCCTGGGATTGTAGGACATAATTATGTCCCATATGTTATGTAATAGTTGCAGAAAATAATTATTGCAGTATCTACAATACCTAAATGTTGCAAGAAACAGAATAAGCAACTAAACCGCTACAACAATAGGCTTTTATGTAGGCAAATAAGTAAAGTTCTATCCGTTGTACTGACTGTGGGCATGTGTTGGCTTGTAAAATCTGATGTGTGTTCCGAAAATGTCCCATCTTGGCCATTTGAAAAGGTGCCAACCCTAGTCCCCAGAATACATCCCAACCTGTACATATGACAATGTCAACGATACCAATGGTCAGAGCATTCACACAATAACTGGCCAGACCCTTAAAAACTCACAAAGCCAATGACCTTTGGGGGAAAGGTGTTGAATGAGAATGACTTCTTACAACAATGAAGATTAATAGACGTATTTAACTGCAGAAAATTAGTAGTATTACGAATCTGTCAGCATGTTCCAAGTTAATAGTACTAATATGGCAGAAGTGTCCGTGATTGTCCCTGAGATGTCATAGCCTTGTCCCTGTCACTGTAGACATGAGTCCCTGAGTATCAGAGAGGTCCGTACACAGAAGTACACCAACCAACTGTCACATCTGTTGACAGGACTATTGCATACCTGTAGTGAATTTATAACAGATGTCCAGAATAATATTCATTGTATGTAAAAATGAATGAAATAGTCAAATGGGAAGGGAAACGTGTGGAAACCACCCCCCAACCTGCATTATGTAGTGGAACCAATCCCCACCCTAAATTATGTAGCGCCGACCCAATAATGTGGTCAGAGGTGCCCAAACACCTGCTTCTGTAAACAAAGGTAGAATGTTAAACTTTGGACTAACTCTGTCCATGTGCTACGTCTGATCTTTGAACAGCACCACAGCAGTGCTAGTCACCAGTCAGCCGAGCCTAAACCCAGACCAGCACATGAACACCCTGACAATCAAACACACATATGTACGAAGACTATAAGCGTAGGAGTTATGAATACCCTTGGAGTGAGTAGACTTGCAGCACGGGTCCAGAGCAGTAGGAAACAAGGAATGTCCTAATTGTAGTACTGCGGTTTTCCCAGCAGGAGAATGGATGCCTGCTGTGTAAGGGAAACAGTGAGGCGTATGTCAGAGTAGCTATGAACCATGGGTATACATATAAATGAGCCAGAACACCAATATTGTAGTGGTTACAGCATCCGCCCAACGTAAAGGCATTCCCGGTTCAAGTACGACTATAGCACATATTAATTGTGTAATGAATGCCTCTGTGCTGTAAAGCCAACATTTATACATGTAAAGGTGACCGCGTTCGCATGGGTCCATTAACCAGATTCCATCAAAGTGGTACTGTCGTAAGGAATAAGGCACATGTAATCCCAAAGACGTGCCTATAAACATATGTAACTCAGAATAAGCAAATGCAAGTGGGCCTGAGCCGGTGTATGCAGCAATTAGCATAGCAAATGTATGTTGCCTTGTACAGCTGTAACTTTTATATATATAGTTAGATAGATGTGTGTATAGATAAATATTCACAGACATAACAGAAATATGCAATTATATATCTACATATTTATCTATATATACTCATATATATAAATATATACACACACACACACACACACACACACACACACACACACACATATATATATATATATATATATATATATATATATATATATATATATATATACATACACATATATATATATATACACACATATATACATATTTATATATATATATATATATATACATATAGATATATATATATATATATATATATATATATATATATATATATATATATATGTAGGTGTACATGGAACAGTAGGTTGTGCAAGTGTGATAATACATGGGTTGACAAAACGTATGACATGTCCTGAGATGGGGAGAGTGGGCAATGTGTAGGGGCGTGCTCATACCCCAGCTGCGCTCGCAGTAAGTAATTGTCATGACTGCTGTATAGGGGTGCCAGGTAGGTGGACCATGGGTATGCATTAATGGGCTTAAGTGTGCAGGTGCTGGTTGGCAGAGATGTAGTAGGCCCGCCCAGTGGAAGTCATTAATATTCCTATGTGGGCGTAGCATATGCCTACACCTCCCAAACCTGAAGAGCACATCTACCGGATAGTTTGTAAACCATCGGGGAATACATAGAGACCTACACAGTGCCGTGTACCCAATTAGCATGGACGTCCATAGTTATGTATCAGAATGTAACAAAGTCCAACTAAACACTGCCAGAACTAGTGATATCAGGTGAACAGGTGGCGGAATACAGGTAATGACAGATGACAACATGTATGAGTCATAAGTGGCATGTACCTCGACAAACGTGAATGAATACATATGCTCTGTGACTGTGAATGTGTCTGGTTAATAGAACCAATCATCTAAATTTGTCCCACAGGGTGTTATGCATTGTTCCTGATACAGTGTTCATTCACACCCATTGGTATGTGAGTTCTGCTGTTGATGGAAAGTGCATAAGTTGCTGACCACCTCAGGTAGATGATAGCATAATAGAAGAGTTTCAACACCCATACGCCTGCGAGGGACACACACATCTGGGAAGTTGTGTCTTGCAAAATTAGTTATGGCACATGGCCTGTGAGTTCGGGAATGGAGGCTATATAGTGTGTGTAGTGTTGTCAGACATCAATTTGTTGTATCAGTAACAGCTACATGTAATAGGAAACAGTATTATCAATTATAATGCTACATGAATAACCTTAACGTATGCAAACCGTGGAAGTCGTCCGTTTACTACTGGCTGTGGGTATGTGTTGCCTTGACACATGTGATAGCTCTATATATAGGGTCTATAGGGCCACCACCAGTCTGAATGGCCAAAGTGGAACCTGCTCTGTAGAACTGTCAGATGTACCAGGACAGAACATACCTACAGCCATGCATAGTACAGAAATATACAAATCAAAGTGTAGTCTAGCAGAAGTATAGTTACTTATGCTACTACATATGACATATCGACGTGTCAGGTATACAAGACCTGTAACAAGCAACCAGTAGAGACACCTACAACATGAGAAGGTCCGCTAATCAGGACAGTTGCAATGGCTAGAGTATTGTCAATACCACTCAACTGTCCCTGAATGTCAGGTACGTCCCTGAGTTTGACTGAAAGTCTAACTGTGTCCATCTTAATCCCTCCTAAAATTAATGGCTGTTAAAGGAAAGGTGGTGAATTACACTTAATGACTAATGACAATAAGTAAGAGTCATAAACAACTGTTACTTCAGAATATGTGTATTAAGTCATATGCTCTGATTCTGTCAATGTGTCAAGTTAATAGCACTACTTTTGTAAAAGTGTCCCTGTTTTTCTTGACCTGTCCCTGATTCTGCAGAAATGTATCCCCGATTGGTGGAGAGTTCTGGTATTGTCACATGTGATATGTGTGATGAGGGACTGTCCCATGCAAAGTGGGAAAGGTCTCCCATCGTGCAATCTGAAAGGTGGTCAATGTGCAGTAGGTATGCAGTAGCATGACTCGGCAGACAGCTGCGTTAACAAACTCAAGTCACATGCCAGCATTGCAAAGTATCGGTTCCCATGTATCAGGCAGATGGGAGCAGATCGTATGAGGAACAAACATATGATATGATTACATCACTGGACAGGCTGCCGAGTCCGTACAGTCGAACGGCTGCCGTTGCAAAATGCTTAAACATACCCGATACTGTAGTCATGTAGTCCGATGTAATATGCATCACAAGGGATCGCACACACCCAGCGTGAGTGACAAATGTAAGCGGAAATGTTGGAGAGCGAGCGGCTGTAAGCGTGTTTGTCTACCAGTATGCCAGTAGTGCACTGTCAAAGAAATGTGGGAGTCTAAACATGTATAAGGTGCTGTGACCAGAGGTCAGCAGTGCTTAACACTGTGCAAACCCATGCACAACAGCTCCCACCTGCTGGACTGCGCCTTACCCAGTTTGTATCCAAAGGCGTCGGCCTGTCCGCGAACAAAGAACTGCCCTATGCACATGATGGTAGAAGTACCCTGCGCACATAGCTCATGTGAATTAACAATAGACCATGGCATATGTACAGACAATAGACCACAAACACCATACAGCGCAGACATCGAACAGTATAGCAATGTACTGGCAGATATGTCCGGACCACTGGTGTGTGCATGCCTGGCCGTCCTGTGTTTCAGTGTGTGAGCATGCCCAGTACGACTGTTACGCATGTTGTCGACCGACAATACCGTCATACCATCATGTGTGTGAGCATGCAAAGTATGGTCAACTGTATTGCATGTGTCACATATCCAGATAGTTAGTACTGTGTTGCTGACCCCTCCATTCTACACAGACAGGTGTCATGCTGTGTCTGCAGGGTAGCTAATGGTCATGTGGCATTGACAGTTACTGCATGTCTGCATAGCGTGGTGGGACATGCAACCACAACCACAGTCCTACACAGCACCGTGGGTGGTGCACATGACTCTCACATGTGTAGGTGTGACGGGGGGCACAGCCAACAGTTGTACACATCTGCCACTACTGTACTGGTATGCCGGGTACTCCATGTCAGTGTGTGGACCTACCTAAATTGCTAGTTGGAGGGATACCAGGGTACGTCAGTTCCCAGCTTTAATTACCAGCACAGTGGTGTTGGACATCCTAGCTTACACAAACTACATCAAACTGCCTGGCCTGCTGTCATCTGTGTGTGTCATAGGGGGTTATGGTCAGTCAATGGGCATATCCATAGGCCATCGTATATCATTTGTCTGTATTGGTCCACATCTGTCCAGCTGCATGGAACATGTGTGGGCTGTATGGACACACATGATGGTCAGCCCATAATCTGCAGTTGGTTAGGACACCCTGTGTACTACAGGCTACCATTGTGACCCCCATATGTGCTACAGAGGTCATGGTGCCACTATGGGATGTGTACTGTCTGCTGCCCTAACATTTGGCCGCCACAGTCACTTGTATGCTCACATACATACCATAGCAATGGGTAAGTACACATTCTAATACAACTGCCACTTGTTAGGTCAATAGACATACCCTGGGTGTGTTCCGGACTTGAGGATGATGCTGGAGTGCTGCCTATGTTGGATGCACACAATGCACCTCCTATACATGGCCAAGCACAGGTACTGTCATGTTTGGCATCCATTGTACTGTGTGCGGGTCAGAGAGGGGAAATCCGTGGGTACCTACTGTGTCAGTGCATATACCTTGTGTTGCCTCTTTGCCAAGGGCAGGTCATACTGTGCACGGGCTTTTGCCGACTGTGCCCTACTCAGGTAGTGCCTTCACCAAGTCACACTGTGCCTGTACAGGCCTTGGCAGTGGTGTTGGGCTGTGTGGCCCTGCCCCATGCTGTTCCTGCTGCAACTGTTACTGCAGGATAACATTGTGTAGCATAGCAAATACCATAACAACTTGTATGCATGTAGCTTGTGAATACTGCAGATCTCCAACAGATGTGTCCAGATACCAGAACTGTGAACTGAGCATCCCAAACACATGCACAAGTGTATGTCTTGCCTGTGCATCCACCTCAGTATGGTGTGAGTGTTCAGGTGTGTGTGCATTGCTGATGGGTGTCATCAGCCACTACACCAGTGTTTACCTAGCATCCCCCACTAGGAGACTGCAGGGGATGTCCATATAGGCATTGGTGTGCTACATCTGTGTCAGAAGCCATATATCGGATACATCATAGCTTCCAGGGCAGACAGCACACACATTCGATCTCATGCCCTGGCCATCGCATATGGCCTAGCCGTTGGAGGGTATGCCCCTGCACTGTCTGTAGGCCCTACCCTGCTCCCAGGGTGGTGCTACATGTGCAGGCTATAGCACCCAGTACCCCAGGATAGTCATCCATGTGGTTGAACAGATGCATATTGCTGGTCCACTAATCATGTGTATTGAGGACATGTACGTGCTCACTAGCATGTGTTGACATGGCATCTGTGAACTGGTGCAATACTCTGGATGCAGATGCCTGAGAGATACCCATGATATCCCCAGTTGTGCTGTGTGAGGTACCTGTGGCTAGTATACATAGGCCAACACTTCCCATGGTATCCACTGTGATGCATTTCCCTCAGCCTGTTTGATGTGTCAGGCACAGGTCAACAAGCTGCTGTAGGAGGTCTCTGTCCACCCCATAGTGCTCCAACATCCCCAGCCCATGTAGCCCCTGGTAAGTCACCCTCGGTCTATAAAGTCTTATGTCACCCCAGTAAGGGTTGTTCGGCAGCATACACATCCTCACTGCCCCAGCCTCCTGCACATGTTGGTATATGTTGCCTACTGCAGCCTGTGTCATTTGGTTGGACTGTGTCGTGAAATGTCCCTGCAGGTATACACCGGTGGTGTAGAGTGTGGACGAAACCTGTGTGTATGCTGCTTGCTTGCATTAACGTACTGTTCATGTGCGGGCTGCCATGTCATCTGCTGATTGTGCTGATCAACACCTGTTTATGCAGCCTGTACACCCTGACTACCCCACCACTGCTGTCATCCCTCCCAACGTCACCAGGCAGGTATAGACATACCCCTAGCTTAGGTGCGCTAAGGCAGGAGCACTCCTGAGGCACAGTTCTGCAATGTACGTACAGTATGCCTGACCCCCTCCCATGCTGTCAACTATATTCGAGACCTGCACCCAGCTGACTACACCCATACACTCCAGGGACCCACAGCACACCCTGGTGATAAATGTGATACACCATAGTCAACCTCATCTGCATAGTATAGCCTTCTAATGAATAGTTATATGACCCATACCGAACCTCCAAATTATTAACCACTGCTCAGTGTCACTCAGATCCACACATAACTGGCAACAGGTGCCTTACCATCACCATATTCGATGTCCCATGGTCTTGCCAGCAACAAAATAACCGGTGTCTACATGACTACAACCCGTGGCCCTGCACACTACAGACGATGTGAATTACCACCATGCCATGGCAGATATACATAAATCCCAGGTTATCACATACAGATCATCCGGCACAAACATTCAATAGTGCTGATGCCCCCAGACATATGTTCACATCTATGTCCACCTCTACATCTACATATATCATATATATTATTTGTATACATATATACATGGACATATACATATATATATATATATATATATATATATATATATATATATATATATATATATATATACATACACACATACACACATATACATGTACACACATATGTAGATATGGCATTTATATCACAACAACGGACCACATGAAAGCAATGCATTAGACAGGAATGAAAAAGAATCTACATGTGCCACCTGCATCATGTAGTGTTGTTACTATCAAGGCACATGTGTTATATTGCGTCACATGGGTCAGACCATATCAAGGGTAAGAGTAGGGCTGCTGACAGTTACTCACCAGACTTACTGGCGAATGTATCTGTTGACAACCCAGTGTCTTGGCAGAATATGTGGGCTGTTGACACTATATAGGTCAGCAACAAAATAAACTGAACACATCTCGCAACTAGCCACCCACAGATACCAATACATACGGTATAACTGCCAAACATGCACACCTGCCATGCCCTGGAATCGAGCATCTACCTGTCTAGTCTACCACACTACAGCATTATGCAGTAATAGAATGCGCTACCGAGTTCTGGCATCACCGCACTCCCACAGGCATACATCTAGGTGGATGACATCATCCGCAAAGGCAAAGACGCAGCTAGGGAATGTATGTAGAGTGAGCTGTCTAAAAGCATTACTCTGTCCCCAGGCAGCTGGAAACACACACACACACACAAGCACACATTTGGCAGGGCTGGGAGTCGAACATATACCTAACTACCTTATCATACTACAGCATTACACAGTTACAGAATGCGCTACCAAGATTACTGGAACACAGCACTCCCAGAGGCATACTTCTAGGTGAGTGACATCATCCGCAAAGGCAAAGACGCCGATAGTGAATGTATGTGGAGTGAGCCGTCTAAAAGCATTACTTTGTCCCCAGGCAGCTGGAAACATACACATACTTGGCAGGGCTGGGAGTCGAACATACACCTAACTACCTTATCACACTATAGCATTACGCAGTTACAGAACGCACTACCAAGATTACTGAGCACAGCACTCCCCGAGGCATATTTCTAGGTGGATGACATCATCCGCAAAGGCAAAGATGCCGAAAGGGAATGTATGTGGAGTGAGTCATCTAAAAGTATTACTCTGTCCCGGCAGCTGGAAACACACACACACATACACACACTTGGCAGGGCTGGGAGTCGAACATACACCTAACTACCTCATCACACTACAGCATTACGCAGTTCAGAATGCGCTACCGAGATTACTGAGCACAGTATTCCAAGAGACATACTTCTAGGTGGATGGCATAATCCGCGAAGGCAAAGACGCCAATAGGGAATGTATAGAGAGTGACCAGTCTAAAAGCATATTACTGTCCCAAAGTAGATGTAGACAAACACATGGCAGTGGTGTGAGCGGGACATCTGCCTATCTACGGAGCACTATTACAACACTACATAGATACGGGACGTGTCACAGACAGTACACCCTTCAAGACAGTTAACCAGTGTGTTCAATGTAGGCATCCATCGTGATGTGGAAAATGGACATCTGTTGCCTGAATGACCACCATTGCTATACAGGATGTCAATGGCCATGCCCATACACAGAGGCACATCACCGACACAAGGTGTCACTGGGCATGCTCACACACTTAGTATCACATGTCCGTTTGGAATGTACTGTGTGTCCATCTACACAACAGCATACTGGGCATGCTCACACACTTAGTTGCAAAGGGCCGTCTTGCATGCACATGGATTCTAAACACAGAAGGGCACAGTTTGGAATGTACTGTGTGTCCATCTACACAATGGCGTACTGGGCATGCTCACACACTTAGCAGTTGCAAAGGGCCGTCTTGCATGCACACGGATTCCAAACACGGAAGGGTACAGTATGGTGTTACTGTCCCCACGTACATGAAGTCCACTCACATGTACTGATGAGTACACACTCAGGAGCCATCACAGATGTCTCAGGTGCAGATCACAGAGGTACATGCCACAGTCTACTAAGTAGCCCTCAGACATCACCATGTCATTGGACCAGCAACACGCAGCCATACATTACCACAACACCGTGTGGATCATGACCAGTGGACTGTACATAGGTCTACAGCAACTGTGCAGACTACACATGTACCGACAGGGTTCCATCATGTGTTATGCATTGCAATGAAACCACTGTACATAACCAGGTCGGCTCTGCACATAACATGGGCCCTGGGTCTTACACAGCTGTGACAGATGACTGTCGCTGTACACCAAAGAACACACATGTTTAGATATGACATACATGTAATCACAGTGGATATGTGCATGGACCACACACACACACACACACACACACACACACACAACACATATGTACATAGCATAGCTTTTGCTGTCCTCCATGCAGACAAGTGGCTACAGCAATCACACGCATGCAAATGGAAGGTAGGTCCATGGCTGTTGAATGCTAACAGTACATGAGGTAGCAATGTTGACCGAGATGGACACACAAACATTCCCTCTGTACTAGTAACCCATGACACCCATCATATCATACAACAGTCCATGTGTTATGTATGTCATCACACATGTCCACCAATTGCAATGCATGCAAACATGGCTACATGACAGGCATGTAGGACCAACACACATGTACATTTAGTAGTGTGCATGCAGCTACCATGCATGTGCAGTAGCTGATGTATGTAACTCATCTGTGCCTAACTACAACATGCAGTTGCAATGCAGCCCCATCATTGACACCTGTATATGGTTGAATACTGACAGTACGATAGGATGTACATCAGGTATGGATGGATGTGTGTACATAAAGTGGTGATCCACCTTTGCAGATGGATGTTTGCCGGGGACGGCTCACAGGTGTGTCACACGCCATCCTACCATTACATGTGCAAACAGTATGCTATATTACTGTTACTTGATGGTGAAGACATAAAACCTACACAGCAGTCGGGTGTTACTGACTGTAAGTCACTTGATACCTGTAACACTTACATCCTCCCGTGTGCATATAGCAGCACAATTGCCTGAGGTAGCGTTGGTACACATAATGCGGCCAATACTGCTGCATGTCTGTCAGACATATCATCATATAGCAGGTGCATCATTCACAGTACTGCCATGTGTGTTTGCTTGTGTGACCATATATGCCACATATGGTGGGGAATACATCCCAATTGTTACACACCCCTGTACACTGTTGTAGAGATCTGTACATACTGCAGTGTAGAAAGCATGACGTAGGCAGGGGTGGTGTGTGTATCACGCACATGTCAGCTATCCATATGGGAATGACATTTGTGGACTCCACAGTGTGTGTGTGTGTGTGTGAGTGTGTGTGTGTGTGTGTGTGTGTGTGTGTGTGTGTGTGTGTGTGTGTGTGTGTGTGTATGGCTGTCTGGTGCATGGAGTGAGGGTGTATGCTACCATACAGAACACACAGGATCCCTATCCCCTCATGGTGATGCAGTCTACTACCCTGTTGATGCCATCGGTCTCAACCATACTGGCTACCTGTACATGTTCATTCTCTGTGTTGCGTCGTGTGGGTGCACGGTACTGTGAGGGTGATTACCACATAGGCAGGGGTCCTCACTTCAACACTATGGAGTGTGCGTTATAGTGTTGTTGTCCCCGTGAGTGTGGGTATGTTCATGTAATGTGACAGGGTATTACTGCTACACAGTGAGGCCTCATGCTATCAAGTGGCCTCTAATGTTATCATCGGCCAGACCGCTGTGTACACCCCGCACCATGTCAACATACCTGTGATGTGACCTGGTATGGATGTCACGTCTCTAGCCACTGTAATCTATTAAACAGCCCACATGCTTCTGGATCAGTATATGTGTGAACATCTGTGGTATGTTAGCCTTTCCAACAGTCAGGTTGAGGCTACGTATAGCATGCTGATATTGCCATACGTGCCTGTGAGTACTCCACATTTACACATGGGAAACTGCAAACACTGCTACTTGTTGGCACATGCAAGTAGACCATAAGGAGGGAACCAGGGCATCATTACCAACATGCTATTACTGTTGTTACCGAGACACATACTGTGAAGGATTCCAGCCTTGTAGGTGGTGATAGAGCAATAAAAGAATTCAGAGAAAAATCACTGTTACCTGAATCCTTTTCTTTATTTCCTGCTCCCAATTTGTTTAAGTCCTCCTGTGTACAGAAATAATGTATGATAAACCTGTACTACATGGCATGTCTGGTGCGTGTCAACAGTACACAACTAATGTAATATACACTTCTCTCACTATTCTGTTCACCCTGTGCATCAAACCATTTGAGCATGTCCCTGCACCGATGGTGTGGATGGCAGGGATGTGGCACAGGCTTCATCATATGCACAGGGTGATAATGTTTGCCAGGGGCATAGGCTGCACCAATGGATGACATCATGTGTGTGGGTAAGGGCCAGTGATCTGATTGGACATGTGTGGTCATTATGCATGTGGGTGTTGCAGTGCCCTACAGATGTGTTTGCCGTGTGTGTGTATGTGTGCACACAGTTCTGCCTTTTGTGAGGCCTACACAGGGGTATTATTGACAGCTCCAGATTGTACAGACCAGGATGTAAAGCTCACTGTGTCCGGCCATGGCCTGTGCGGCACATCTGCAGTCATTACACTGACACCATGGTGTAGAGACACACTTTCTGTAGCCACCACATGTTCCTGTTCCACGCTAACAGACGCTGAATGTCCTTCCTCTATGGCTACTGGTGATGCGGTATGTGTTGACAGCAGAACTGTGTGCGGTGAAGAGGGGGACATAGCTGGGATGGCAACCATTGGCACAGATTCAGCCCCTGACAACCCTGACTGTACCTCATGCATATATTCATCACTGCTAGTATCTGTGGGGACACTAACATCAGATGGAAAGCAGGAGGGTAACGCACCTACATCACCTGTGAATGCAGAGAAATACTCTAAATTACAATAGACACACACACACAGACACACACAGACACACACACAGACACACAGACACACACACACACACAGACACACAAACACACAGAAACACACACACACACACACACACACACACACAGACACACCATGCATGTGATTTGACAGACGGCATGCAGCATGCATGTGATAAAGCAGACGGCATGCAGCTCAGACATTAATAGTGTTAGTTAGCATACCTCCCTGGGCTGCACACAACAGCAAGCAGGTGTCATATCAGTAGCCATGCAGTTCACACAATCATGGTAGTAAGCATGCATCCCCTTGATACACCATGTGGACCAGAACAGGTTAACAGTACACATGGCTGAAGTGACCTTGACATGTAATCTGCTGATGTGTGCATTAACATGCATACATGTCTGACACAATGGTGTCCTGACACATGTACAGTGTTGTAATGGGCATCACATTGCAGTGTTGTCTGCATGCCCTACAGATAGAATGCATGTTTAGCAAATGTGCATGAGCATGGAAGGGTAGTGTGAGCCATCTACATTGCTATACAGTGTGAAGTACAGACACTGTGCCATTGCATGGCATCATGAGGCACTATATCGCTATACAGTGCATAATATGTACACATTGCATTGCCATAGCTGCATGCATACCCATGGCATAACTGTGGATTGTGACCCACAATGCTGAGGTGTATACACACCAAACCATGATGTGTCATGTGACAGGTCACTGGAACACCTACAGATGACACCCCTGCACAACTACTACAGAGTCTAGCTGCCTGGCAACTATGTCCACACATGGCAGACTTGTCAATTTATCATGTCCCACATGACATTGATGTACCACACACACAAGGTGCACATCTAACAGTGATGTCCTACAGCAGCAAGGGAAATGTACAGTATCTGTGGCCTGATGTGGTGCCAATGTCTGTGGAAGCTGTACAGGTGACTACTGTCATGCTATGACACAGTCGTGATGTTCAACACATCTTATATGGTAGACATAAGTGACACCTCCACTAGCTGTGCACAGGCTTTTACGATGTCCAGTGTACCACATCAACTGTATAATCAGTCAACTAAGGCTATAATTGGACCATGTGTAGACAATGTGCAACAGGGTGTATACACATCACATCTACTGTGTGGCTACATATCTCTGGCCATCCCCCATGGCCATGTGTGAACATGTGTTGGCCAAATGTTTGTGATGGCCATCTAGTTAATATGTCTGTGTTGTCCCATATGACATACACCCATAGATGTCAGATATGTCACTATCCACAGGGCTTTGCAGACAATGGGTTGTATGTTTGGTATGTGGAATATGTGTCATGGGATACTGTGACAATATTGCAGCCAGAACACTACGTGTCTGGGACATGTCAGATGGCAAATCACAATGTGTGCACCCATTGCAGGGGCATATAACACAATGGTGACTCCTGTGGGCTGCCCATATCCCAGCTCACTGTGTGGTACTGTTTGCGTACCACACATGTGTTGTTCCAATGTATAGTACATATGCCTACATTGTACAACACCTCCACCGTTGTATGCACAGCTATCCACACATGTAGCAATGGTAGATACTGTGGTTCCATGTTGGTGTATCATTTTGTTTGTATATATTGCACATGGGTAGCCAGTGTGAATGATGGGAGATGTGACTTGTATATCGTGACTGGACCAAACATCAAGTGTACAAGTGTTAACTGGCCACATGGTGAATAGATCTATGCTTTAACATGCCTGATACTGATGACAGTCTCACCTGCAATGGACTGATGTCTGTGCGGCATGCCAGAGGTACCTGTATAGGGGTGACACAGCAGTTTGAACATTATCCATGACTGTATGACAGCCACAGGGTGCACTGTGCATGTTAACACATTTGCCTGTACAATAGCATATAGTATGCACATGTGTGCATACACAGGGTAGCATACTGTAGTATGCAGCATGTGTAAACATACCTTGCATATGATGTTACATTACATAATGTACAGTGACACATGCAACTAAATGGGATATAATAGTCATATGTGCAGTACTGACTTACCAGGCAAGTCCAGGCTCATTGGTTGGGAGACACCCACCTCCACGATGGCAGCTATTGTTTCTGGATGCTGTTCTGAGGGTGTCCCCAGACTGGCCAGAAGCTCCTCAGTGTGTGTGAGTGGGGGCTGGGTTGGTGGACCACCACCTGTTCCACCTTGTTCCCTGGGGATTGTAGTGGCACGCTGTTTCGCATGTCGTATCAAGTCCATGCAGTGTCTGCGGACCTGCTGGTAGGTGCGGCTATGGCCACCCACATCATTAACCCTCCTGTGAAGATCCTGCCACAGGTCGTCATGCTGCTGGGCATGCTGTGGCACATGGCTGAACAACACCTCGTAGTTCTCATGGAGGTACGGGATGAGGACATCATTCTCCTGGTGGCTGTAAGCTCGCAGGCATGAATGAGGCATTATCTGTAAGACATAATGATGGTGACAGGTCACAGTATCACAGAGATGTACAGAGATACTGCTGCATATATATTTGTAGTAAATCTAGTACATCTGCACAATTATCTTTGCAAATCATCATGACACTGACATGACTGACATGTTTGTGTCACACACATGTAACACCCATTATGCATTGGATATCATCACCATATATGTGTGTCACCTCATTACATTGTTCATACTCCATGTGAATGCTGTCTTGATGTGGGCATGTCTGTTTGCCTGCACTGGTGTTCTTACCTATCAGCACATGCCTGGATGTGTCCACAGTAATGCTGTTGACCTTGATGCTGTGTATATGTCAGATATCAACACATACACTGCCTTAATGGACTTGAGCAGTGACAATGCACACATACGCATGGAAACCTTTACATGCATGTGTTTTGCCATATGCATCTACACGGCACTGTACAGCAGTTCAACATCCTGCCACGGATCTCCTGTGTTGCACATGTGATATACATGGGACAATGGCTAGTCGGACATCATTCGCAGGGATGTTTATCAACTATAGCATGTACGGGCAAGGTTTCCTAGCTGTATCCGACAGCCATTTTGCCACCACGAGGTGCATCAGTGCCACATTACTGATCCGGACAGTTGATAATACATTTACCATGCAGTCATCACACCATGTATGACAGAGATGACATGTGCAGCTTTGATGGACAGGGTTGCATGGTATGGCAGGAGTATGTCACATGTATGGCACAGGGATCTGTCCAGCATGTGGCGATCATAGTAGGATGGTGGCTGTCCATGACGTATGTCTTTCAGATCAGGATATGTACGTGTAGCATGTCCAACATCATAGTCTAGCACGTCTTTATGCAAGGTAGCCAGCATGCTGCATAGTGGAGGTGAGGATTGTGAAGGCTGGTATCGCGCATCCACACATGGCCAATACCTCTTAAAAGTGATATGTGATCCAATATTGGTCACCCGAGTGCTGAGTATGCCTGTCCAATGATCTCCATGCTCATGGATGGCACCCTGTCATGACATGGGTGCCTCGTATGACTACCTAAGAGGCCTGGAGACGTCACCAACTCAGGAAGGTGAACTGCACAGCACAATCCCTTACACAGTGTCCATAATGTTGACCGCAGCCTAGGTGGTAGTTAACGGGTACAGGGATATTCACCTAGCGGTGACAATGCTGATATCATCTGTCAGATTGTGCACATATGTCACACACCTCACACACAAAGCCCATTCTGTATGTTGTTCACAACACTGAGCTATTCCTCATAGGTCATGGCCATTCACATCCTTACATACACAGATGCCTCACATTTGTCTGTGTGGTATGGGCTACAATGAGGGGGAAGTCCAACACATTAACCCTGTTTTACTGCAGCTGCCACTGGTGTGATATGCACATGTCACTCTGACACATTTTGTAGTGCTGATTCTGTCAACAGGCCACTGGTAAAACACTCCTGTGACATTCGAAGGTACATATAGTCAAACATCTGTATTGTCATCTACATCTGTACTGCTAACATCTACATTGATAATGGTTCATGGACTTGTAGACCATACTCAGCAGGGTAATAGTGCAGTGCCTCCAATTATGACTGTCGTCACCACTTGTGGGTTGATATTATCCAACACCCTATCTGTATTGCATTTTCATGCTCAGCACTTGTTCAGAACTTGTGAGCACTTCATGAGCTACTAATTAATATCGCTCCCATTCCAAACCATTACTCACAAGTACACTGTCTGTCCTTACATTTCCAGCTTGCTTACAGTACAACAGCTGTTGTACACACGTAACTCACATATCTTGTGAGACATGGTTGAATATACAGGCATGTCCAACTGTCACGTAAAAGTGCTATTGCCTAGCTATATGATGAATATGGCGTACATGTGGCAATAGAACAATTGTCTCATGTACACAGTCAATGCACACCTCCCAACATATGACACTACAGCCTGTGGAAGATGCACATATGCAGCCGTGCTGGGGGTAATGCTGTCACCAACCCTGAATGAACCTGACAGTCATGTGGGGATGTGTAACATTTGCAACACACCCCACTCATCGCATAGTCTCACAAGATCTCCACCACCACAGGCCACACATACGAGTACAACTTGTGCAGTACCTCTCCATACTCTGTGCAGACACCAAAGGCAGCCCCCATCACCAAACACAACAACAATAACTTATAGCCCACAGACTCATGTGTGCCCATCACATACAGCCAATAGGGTGTTATAACATACACAACACACCAGTCATAGGTGATTCTGTAGGCAGTCACACTGATGCCCCACTCAGCAGGCTACACAAGGTGATAGTCGCTTATATCTAGCTGTCGGGTAACTGGTTCTGCAACATAACCTATGCACCCATGCCACACCTCACCACATACAATTTGACTGTCATTCTCCATGTTAGTGTGACTGCCCTGAGATGCAACTTCACAGACTACATGTGCAGGGACATGCAATAGCTCATCGGTCTTGTAGCCCTGAAGGTATGGGCCAAGCCCTAGGGAGCATTATGCATTCATCCGGACTTGATACCACTATACAATGACTGACTGTTTCACTTCAACAGTTGCCTATGCTTCTGCTGTCATTCCACAGGCATCCGGTATCTGTCCGCTTTGACTGATATGGTCAACAAAACACGATGCTTTGGCACAGATGACCTGCACCTGTCAGCCCTGGGAGTACAGATAACATGTAAGGCTCTTGCTGCTCCTATACTGCCTGTCTTGCACAGTTTCCAATAACATTCACCACCAGAATGGGAACAGGCAAGCAAAACATGGGGTCATGTGACTCGCTTGACATCTTCATTTCTGACGCACGCAGGCAAGGCACTCCTTATAATGTACCACTTCAATATCTCTGCAGTGACTGGGACCTGCCTCTAGGCTCTGCAGAGCACACCTGCAATGACAGGTTATATGCAGACTACATCTTTCAGTCATGTATACGCAGACCACACCTTTCAGTCATGTAACCTGGACCGGAACACCCACGCTGAGGTGTTCCCATATTCCACTATGTTGTACACACATCTTAGCTAGTTACTTAGCACAATGCATCAGAGGTGCTCCAAGTGCAACTAACTGTGGCCAGAACTGCTATACACATTGTAACATGCTATGGATTCAACAACATACCACACGGTTACCAGACCTCATTTCTTGGTGTACTGGACAGTAGGGTTCAGACAGGTACTACTGATGTGAGACTGACACTACCCCACACTTAACTGGGATAGCCACTCATGTACCGACACATTAGGCCAACGCTGTCCGGGATTCATAACCTCCACTCGGTTGGATCAACCCATACACACCACCTCCAAGACCAACAATATCCTAGACATGGACACTACCAACATGTGACTGGTGTTCCACACCTGGGGTTATCCCCTCATTGGTGGATTCCGAACATATGCTAATCACCCTTGTTATCCACATCCTGGCACCACACCCTTCACGGCATACACAGTACAAGAGTACTACAACACCTACTACAGATGTCTTATGACAGCAGTAGTTAACGTCATGACACCCGTGCAGATGGACAATGCACATACAAATGCTGAAACATACCCCAGTGCACTTCATTAGCACTTACACGTCTGCATGGATCATGCTATTCCAAACAGAGCCATGATGGTACCCACCAGATAATGGACAGCACTCTGGGGGTCCAGTTCCATGGACATAATTTACAACAAAAGGTGGAGGCTGTTGCAAAGTGGAGTACAATCCCATGGGTGGGGTAGCTCACTGGTCAGCCTCAGTAGGGCTACAGGATCCCTCATCACATACTCCGAACCTAGCTACGTAAACATTACTGCAACACATTCCAGGGTGTACCACAAGGCATTATGGAGGTATGTCAGTAGTCAATGGCAATACCCACATCTGCTTTGACATACGACAGTTACTCAGGAACATTACAGAACCGAGTGATGTTGGCAACATCCTGGTGGATGGGTTCAATGCTAACATTACACCCTCTCACTCCCTACAGGGCCACAATCCATGCAAGAACATTGCGGTGTCCCTGTGGCCACAACTACACAGTACTAACCTGCACTATCTAAGGCCTGGAACACTGACTCCATGTGACCGTCCAACATCCCAGGCTGTGATTTACACAAACCTCTGAAGATGTCTCCCCACTTGGCCACCAGATTCAGTAATAGCCTTGTATCAGACATTGTGGCCCCTGAATGGCACACAGCAACAGTTATCACACTCCACACAGGTGGCACCACAATGAACAAGAGGGACTATTGCCCTATATGCCTGACTGGACTGTTCTGCAAGGCTATGGGGCACATCATCATGGAAGTCATTCAGAGAGACATGTGGCTCCAGTCCTTTGATGCCATCCAGGTTGGACTTGGTAGGGCCAGAGCATGGCTCCTACACCTGATGGACTCCTTTGATACAGTTACCTGGGTAGTTGATGATGGTAAGGGGGTCCACACAGCCTACATTGTCCTCTCATTGGCTTTCAGCACCGTTCCCCATTCTGGTATTGACAATATACATATCCACCTGCACATCGACCCCTATATCTCAGGATGTTATGCAAAGTAGCTCACGGACAGGACCCACACAATGAGGGTAGCATACCATAGTAACTACTGTATTTCAGTTACACTTGGCGTACCACAGTCCTCAGACATAGAGCCTCTCATGTTCGCTATATGCTACCCTGAGGTACAGGCTAGCACAGAGGGAATTTCCCTGACTAGCTTTCCAGACAACTGCATACAAAGTGCCATGATTGATCCACCAGCTGATACTGACTCCCTCCATAAGGGTGTCACTGTGACAGATACCTGATATCAATATCATGGTCTCAAGCTGCATGACACAAGGTGCATGAACATCCCTTTTGCATTACACCAATCACCCACTGACTATCACATAGGTGGTAGTCCCCTACATACATGTCACATTGTACATGATCGTAGTACACACGTATGTAGCACCCACTCCTTTGATAACCATATTGCCACTGTGGCATGGATATCCTTCTACGTGGCCACCCTTATCTGTACTGGGTTTGTAGCTGGAACATAGGCACCCATTGTACCTCTGAACTCCTGACGTATACACACATTCAAGGGTACAACACCCCATTTAGGGTGTACCTTACAGAACAGCTACGGCTTTACATACCACAACATTAACACTCCATGAGGATTATTGATCTCCGAAGGTTGACGTATGTGGCAGAACTACGGACACCACGACTGTACACATTTGCATACTGCATACTCAGGGGTGACCTCTGCTGAACAGACAGGGCCCATGTCCACAACAATATTCATGGATATACTCCACATAAGCGACATAAGCAAAAGCCACTGTGAGCAACATGCTCATGGATATGTGCACACACGCAATGATGAGTGGGATGTGCTTGAGGGTTACATTCCCAAACCAGACACTCACCATGCTTTGGAACATGATTCCTATGTACATCACGCAGGGACACTCAGTAGCACTGTTCATGTGATACCTAACTTGGTGGATGGGAGACACACATGTACGCCAGGGATCACTGCAGTGGCTGTAATGTGCAGAGGTGCAGGTAACACATGGCTCTGCTGTTCACAGACAGGACACTACCCTAGAGAGGTGCTGCTGGTGTAAACACTGTAGTTGGGCTTACACATAGACTTGCCAGACTGCATAGTACCCCACTATGAACCTGTAAAGCTATTACATGTCCTTTGTGCATGGTTAATTGAGTAGCTCTTCCATTTTGATTAGCTATCATGCTGTTACAGTGTCCTGTGACTACAAGCCATATGTATCCTGTTATTGTATATTGTACATGCCAATAGACGATACCTTTGGTATGCATGATATGCCTGTTATGCTGCGTAGAATATCTGACATATCTACCTACAATACTGTAGATTACACATATTTTACATATTATCCCATAATGCAAAGCATACTTGCACAGCAGGACCACCTTAGGCATGTCATTGTCATTATATGCCCATACACATGCCTACTCTGACAGTATATCAATATATGCTATCCCCTGCTATGGCACGTACTTGCTGGACATACCATACCACTGACGGCGGGTGGCATGGAATTGTTCTGTTTAAAGCCCTCATGCAGCATCCCTTGTGGTGTCTGTGATGTTTACCTTGTGGCCCACTGCAGGACACACAATTTCTACAAGCGTTACTATGCTCAGCAAGACATCACTACATAATACCATTTCCCACTTTATGCATTGCGGACACTTTTAATTAATACAAAACAGGCTATACATACACTAACATACTGAGTGTTCTACATTCCTTGTTAGTGTTCTGAACTTTCGTAACTATCTCTCTTACACTGTTTAAACAGTTCTATGGTATGAGCATACAGTTTGAATGTCTGGCAAGTCATCCTTATATACGTCGATATCTGCAACATGTGGTTTCCTGCTGCCAATTGGTGTTCCTGAGTGAATTATTACTTGCACATCAGCTGTGCAGCTACTCCATTTGCCAATTACATGGCAACAGTGGGGTATAATTGAATTCTCCACTTGGGCATTGCCCATTTGCCCTACCTTCGGGGAGATGGACTGTATTGTGTTTTGTTGTGTGTAATTGCAACTGCTATGTGTAGAGACATGGATATTTTGGATTCATGTCCCCTGTGGATTGTGTATGATGGCTAGAGTATGTGGTTCTACATGTGAGTGTACCTGTCATCTCAACCGTCTGATAAGGGACTATTGCAAACAAAACCTGTAACATCGTCGTCTGTTCCATTATATAATGGCTATGATTTCACATGGCGCCTTTAAAAATGTGTCTCTCACAAGGTATGTTAACGCTTCTGCAGATGTAATTGAGTGACTGAATGTTTGTGCTGTAATTACAGTCTGTATTGCTATAGTTTCATGTGTGGGGGATGTAGGTGGGTGTACATAGCATATACAGGTTTGTGGGGCTTGCATTTCTACATATTCCATATATGTGTGTGGGCTCCTTCCCTAATTAAAGACCTATCAGTTAGTAAACTTTTGTTACGGGCATATACATTGGGCCATTGTTAATTGGTGTCTATATAGTATGCAGGTGAGGTTGATACTTCCATACCTCCGGATATACACCGATATGTAAAGGAATGTTACTAAATGACAACTGTCCCATGTATTTCTGTCCCAGATATTTGCACTCATTGCAGTTGTGTTGGTAACTGAACCTCTTTGTCATGGGTTGTCAACTTTCCAAATGGCCATAGTGGGACACTTGCGGGACACACATCAGTGTTTACAGTCCGACACATACCCATAGTCAGTACATAGGATAGCACATACTTTTATCCTGAATACTTACTTATTCTTGTAGGACTTTGGCTACTTATCATATTGCATGTAACATTTATGTTTCTTACATACAGGCATAACTATTTAATGCAACTATTACATAATATATGAGACATAATAATGCCCTATAATCTCGGACATTTGCCCTTTTTAATGTTTTATGTCAGGACACAACTGCCCAGGGTGGGGCTGTCCCTTCTAATGTGGGACAGGTGGTAACCGTATGCCTACGGCTAGCTATAACCACACCTACCGTAATGATCTACCTCCGAGTTGGCAGTAACAGACACATGATGCAGACACACACACACATTACAGTCACACAGAAACGCACATAGCACCCTCAACACACACATACAAAGACTACGGCAATCACAAACACAGTTGAACACAGTACCTACGTGGACCGCAACACCGGCAGCAGTAACTAAATGTCCCTTTGTATCGTGATAATATTACTCGCGGTTCTAATGTTCCGGTACTGTGTTCTTTCGGTCTTTCAGCCTCGTGGTTATGCGTGTCGGTATGTGACACATTCCATAGTTGGCGGTATCCTATTTATTTGTACCTCCATGGTTGTGTACATGTCGTTGACCTATCTATATATTTGCAGATATCGGTGAATCTGTATATATCAACATATATCTCTCTATCACCCTTTCTATCTGTATTATTTATATATATATATATATATATATATATATATATATATATATATATATATATATACATATATATATATATATATATATATATATATATATATATATATATATATATATATATATATATATATATATAGTGACAGGCAGAATACACCTTCCATTGTGTACTTGTCGGTATATACTGTTTCCTGGACTCCGCACATTTGTGTTTGAACCTGTCACATTATACACCTGCTGTAGGTACATCTTGGCTACCATAGTGTTAGGTGATTGCGTGCATGATTGCGTGTTCTACTCCTGGCAGTGGTTGTTTTACCCTTCAGAGCAGGCACTATTAGTACAGGGGTGAATAATGCTGGTTTCATCTGTTCTGGACATCATTGACTGTGATCTGCGCGATATTCAGAAAAGCTTAGCCCTGTTTCGTGCATATCCATATAGTCATATTTAAACGACGCTTACCAGCACTGGACAATGCATATTCCCGCTAACGTGTGCTAAACATGATCTGATGACCTGCATCCAACATGCATTATTCGTGCCTTCGGGATTACGTTACTTGCAGGACTTGGGACCGGGAACATGCACGACGGTCACTGCATTTACCACTTGGGCATCTGGGATTTGCACACATGTTATGGCATTTTATATGTGGACTATACTGCGGCTGTTACTCCATACTGCAATCACATGGGTAATGGATGAGTCCTATTAATGGTATGTCCATGTGATGTTTAATGGATGTGCTCCAGCATTGGGTATGTATATCACAGTGAGCCACACATTATAATGTGTTACACCTTCAAATGACCATAAGTGGAGCATGCTGGTGTGACAGATACCTGTCATGGGTATACCCCATGTCTTGACACAACATCCATGATTACATTATGTGGAGCCCCTCATTAATGCACCAGGAAATCTGTGAAGAGTGTGTGGAGAACAGTGATTACACACATGGGATCCCACTATTGCCTCTGCTTCACTGAGCGACAGTTGGTTACTCAATGTTGTGGCGACAGCAGACACTGTCTGCCTTGATTGGTGTATGGCCTCTGACAATCGGGCGTGTACCTACCGATGTACCTAGGAACCTATACACACAGTACCAACATATGCTGACAGGTGCATGTACTGTTCAGGTGTTGACATTCCTTGTTCCAATAGCTTTTGTGTGTACAATGGTTGAGGGCTGCCTATGTAGGATTCACACAGTAGCCTATACATTACAATTTACAGGTGGTCGTGTGTGTGTGCCATCCATTTTACTATGTGTGCAGGTGGAGAGGTGTGTCAGTCCATAGGGGCCTACACTGTCAGAGTATGTGCTATACGTTCCCTCTTTGCCAAGGCATAGGCATATTAGGCACGCCTCCATCTACCTACTGGGGCTGGCACAGAGTGTTCGTGGTCTGAATCCCTCTGTGCCCCTGATGGCCTTGGCAACTGCGGTGGGCTATGAGGGCCTTCACCATTTTGTCCCTGCTGCAGCTGTTTCCGCAGGATCATATTATGTAGCATGGCACATACTATGAAGATGTGGGCACACGTGCCTGGAGAGTACTGCAAGGCTCCACCAGATGTGACCAAGCAACGGAACCATGATTTCAGCATCCCGAACACATGCTCTATGATGATTCTGGTTTGTGCGTGTGCCTCATTATGGCATTCTTGCATGGGTGTGTGTGCATTTCTGATGGGAGTCATCATCCACGGCTCCAGTGCATAGCTAGCATCCCCCACAAGGTGGCCATGTGGGATGTCCCCCCTGACAAATACCTGATACAGCTGTGAGGCATGCCAGATATGGGAGTCATGGTAGCTTCCAGGGCTGCCAGCACACACATCCATGATAATGCCCTGGGCATTGCACATGACCTGGCAGTTGATGGAGTGGAATCCCTTGCGGTTTATGTAGCACCTACCATGCTCACTGGGTGGTGACTTGATATGTATGTGCGTGCAGTCAATCGCACCCTGTACCTCCGGGTAGTGTGCCACATGGTGGAAGTGACGCATATTGCTGGCCAACTCCTCCTGAGGTCGGGGGAAGTATATATGCTCATTGGCATGTGGTAACATGGCATCCAGGAACTGGTGTAGTACCCTGGATGCTGATGCCTGTGAGATCCCCATTATATCTCCAGTTGGCCTTTGAAAGGAACTTGTGGCTAGTATTCTCAAGCTTACACATACCTTCGTGTCCACTGGGATGGGTTCCCCCTCTGTTGTTTCTGGATCTCAGGTGTGGCCAGCACAGCTCAACTATTTGCTGTAAGATGTCCCTGTCCACCCTGTAATGCTGTACTATCTCCAGATCATGTAGCCCCTGGTATGTTACCCCTGATCTGAACACTCTTCTCCTCCTCTGGGGCCTGCGGTGGTTGTCAGCATCATCCTCCACAACACCGTCAGTCTCTAACACATGGTGATGAATCACAGCTATGGCAGCTCCCAACATGTACATTTTAAAAGTTCCCCATGTGTTTACACCTATGGTGCAGTGTTTGGGAATACACAAGTGTGTGTAGGGTGCTTTCACACTTTATACTATTGTGCTGTGAACACCAATGATGTCATAGGGTGTGTATGTATGATCGTAGCTACAGGGTATCTTATGTGTTTTACTACAGGAACTACTATTGTGGTGCCTTTGGTGTTGAATTACATTTGGCTGCCGTGGATTACCTCTTCCCCTTCCCTTTACATTTTTTCACGTTTCACCTACCATTTTCTGGCATGCATCCAGCAGCCTGCTTTCATTTGTACTTTCCTAGACCTAGCTTATCTTGCATAATGTGTTCTATTGCCGGTCTACTGTAGGTTTGCTTTGCTCTGCTATGACAGTTCTCCTTTCTTTGGAATCCGACACCTCCCCTATCCTGTTTTGCAGGTTTCTGCGAGCAGACTTGTCAGCCACCGTTGATTGCCCACTGTGAGTTAAAAGGTGTTAATTGCTCAGTTGTACTCCAATTACCCTACTGCGGCATTTCCTTCTTTTCTTCCCCTGACCTTCCTGTTTGTGCTATGGTGCGCGGTGCATGCATCCACTTACCGGGTTTCGGGCAGGTGTTCATCCCCGTACACATGCACTTTCAGGCACCATATGTGCTCTCAGCTAAACGATGCTATACCTAACTCCCCACCCCTGTTCTGCGGCTTTGCTTAGCAATGGCCAGGCCAGATTTGCATTGCTCTAATGTGCTTACAGCTACGGTGGCACACCCCACTGCTGATGTCATGTATACCTCTGAGCCACTCCTTGGTGTTGTAGCGCTGTGCCGTATGGTACATCCTTAATCCAGTGGGACGTTTGCGATTCAGTATTACCTGCCTCATTTGCATGGCATTGACTACTAATTCATAGTTACCATGCCGAACACTGTCACAGACCCTTAGCAACCCTTGCAGCTTGGTTGTGGTGTACCATGCATACCATTGAGTATTATGGTGAAATTCTGATTTGTCACACCAAGTAGCAAAAACCTGTTCCACGAACAATAAAGGTCTTCTTCCCACACAAGTCCAGAAAGATAGAATCCACCAGCGAAATTATATAATTGATTTAATTTCACACCAAACAAGTAAAACAAGTAAAATCTGAGCGCTTTCGTCTCCCTTCGGAGACTTCTTCAGAGATAAATTAAAACCACAAAATACATCAGTTTACATACTTTGTTCTAGTGGTCTGGTCAATAAATTAATTAATTAATTAGTACATTTCTTTCATTTCCTTCTAAAAGTAAAATACACACCATTTTCATTGTGTGTAAAGATAACTGTTTTCTATACGGAAAACTTTAAACTTTAAATACAGTTGTCAAATGTAAAACTATGAAAATATCTGTCTACAAATTCAGTATAGATATGAAATGCATAAAATTATATTAGATATATTAAAGTATGTTGCAATGTATTAAATAATTTTATAAATCATAAATACAATTAATATACTTGTTGCATTAATGAAGAGATGAATGCAAAGAGGGCAAGACAACAGTATGTCCTATCAAAACCTAAAACAGTGGGAGGACACTGTTAACATAATAAAAAGGGAGCACTAATAACTTGATAATAATATATAATATAATGATAATATTAATATAAATAATAAACCATAATGCCAACTCTACAAAAATTGTATGTATATATATATATATATATATATATATATATATATATATATATATATATATATATGTATACTAACGAATGTATGTGCACCCATATGCATTTGTACTTCCAAAAATATCAATAAATATCAGGTAGATTAATACATCTATACAGATCATAAATATGTATAAAAATATAAAATTTAAAAAGTATAAAATTAATATACAAACAATATATCCATATGAAAATATATATACACATAAATATATACATACATACCTATGCGCATACATATATATATATATATATATATATATATATATATATATATATATATATTCATATATACACACACATATATATATATATATATATACATAAATACATCCATATACCCACGTACACATACACACACACATGTATATATATATATATATATATATATATATATATATATATATATATATATCTATGTATATATATATATATATATATATATATATATATACACTCTTGTGCATACACATACTCCTACACGCATATACTGTTCTTAATAATAAATAAATAAATAAACACTTTAATTTAATAATTTAATTTAATTTAATTTACTATAATATCCAATATAATGTTGTAATATATCCACCTATCTATACAATGTACTTTTGTATGTTAATATGTTATTATATGTCTTCTTTGGAAATAATAAATATATTTCATTATTATTTAATTATTATTTAAATTCCTAACTTTTATTCAACTTTTTTACAGCCCTCTTAGGGTCAGCAGCAAACATTTTTAAAACAGGTGAAATAGATATGTGGTCATTTAGTCCTTTCCCTCCACATGCATCCAAACGCAATTGCCACATCATTTCCTTATATTCTAACTTTGTTTCCCAGTCCTCACCTCTTTCAGGGTGTCCAACTTTTTCTAATACCCAGAATTTGAAATTAGCCTCCTTGCAATTCATCAAATGTCTATATAGTGCATTATTCACATTTTCTTGTTGATATCCCTTATATGTTCATATATTCTGGCTCTAAAATGTCTCTCAGTTTTACCCACATAATATTTTGAACACACCTTACAAACGGCCAAATAAACCACACCCTGAGTATAGCAACTACTATAATTCTTAGCTTTCAAAGTAATTCCTACACTAGGTATTGTCAAATTCTTTTGTTCTGCAATGAAAGAGCACTGGGCACACCGTCCACTTTTAAAAGTTCCCCATTTTCTATTTACACCTATAGTTGTATTGGTTTTATTAGTCTTATAATATTCCAGCATGTCCTTTATATTCCTATTCCTCCTGTAACTATATTTTATATTCTTCTGAAATATATTAGTTTTGCCATACATTTCACTAAACATCCCCCATGTCTCATCTATACATTTTCTTAACCACCCCATACTTTTGTGGTAAGTTAATGTAAGGAAGGGTAAACCATCATTTATATTTCTATTCTTACTATTTCCTTGTGTATTTTCTTGCAGAAAGTGCTCAGATTTTACTTGTTTTACTTGTTTGGTGTGAAATTAAATCAATTATATAATTTCACTGCTGGATTCTATCTTTCTGGACTTGTGTGGGAGGAAGACCTTTATTGTTCGTGGTACAGGTTTTTGCTACTTGTGTGACAATTTTTCGTGCTTTGTGGTTACTAGTTGCTCTTTGGGAGGTACCTGGCCCGTGAACGAGGATATCCTGCCATGGATACCAGTAGTTTACTATCTGAACTAATGAAGGTAATACAAGCGCATTCGCAGGCAGAAGTTATACCTTTAAGTACAGCCAGCGAGATTCCATGTGTGGAAAGCAGTCCGAGAGTACTAGATGCGGAATTGATAACTTCAGATGCCAGAAAAGAGCGGCGAGGTGAGGAGAATGGGCTGTTGAATGCAAACACAAGGAACATTACAGTTCTGAGGTCTAATCTGGGACAGGACATGCAACAGAAAGTGGTCCCAATAGCTGAAACATATAAGGATATGGACTTCGGAACTTGGCTTAATCGCTCATTTCACAATACGAACGAAAAAGTAAGAAGAAAGGAGAACCAGGAAGTCCCTACTTTTAAAGACAATTGTAAGACATTTAAAATATTGTTACAGAAGTATAAGGCCTGGGCAGTCGAAAATAGTTATTTTGAGAAATGTTTAAAGGAAAAAATTGTGCCCAAAGATCTTAGATTGAATAAGTATCCTAATAATGCGAAGTATGACAACAAGTTTTTTAAAATTGTTACTGGTATATTAAATGAATGTGGGCTGGCCATTTTAAAGGAAATGATCAAATATAACAAAGTGAACATGGAAAACACTAAAAAAGAGATTAATACCAGTGACAAAAATCACTAGGAGCAAAGCAGAGGAAGGCTTGATCAATACTGTCCAAACTTGCATAAATTCCAAGAATATAAAACGAATCACCCACAGTCAACAGTCCATAAAGTTCAATAAAAAGTATATTTATTGCGTGCACATACAGCAGTTGGTTAGCACTTTCGCTTACAGCTTCATCAGACCAACTATAATTCTAACAAGGATGTTTATATACAATTAATGGCGGGAAACAGTCACAAGCATTTAAAGAGATATTCCTTCATTTAATAAAAAACTTATTAGCTTATTAAGAAATATATATTATAGAATGTATGTGCACGCAATAAATATACTTTTTATTGAACTTTATGGACTGTTGACTGTGGGTGATTCGTTTTATATTCTTGGAATTTATGCAAGTTTGGACAGTATTGATCAAGCCTTCCTCTGCTTTGCTCCTAGTGATTTTTGTCACTGGTATTGTTATTTACAGCTGTTTACTGGGAGCATTTGCTCTACGTGAATCATTTCTCTACATTTTGTTTTACTAAAAAAGAGATTGACAACTTGTATTTGAGCATTAGCACTGATGTTTTATTTTCAGTAGAAGAGCATAAAAACATATTATTGAGTATTACAGGATCTTGATTATTATACAAATATTAACATGAACAGAAAGCTGTCTAAGATAGAAAGAGATTTAAAGGAATATGAATTAAATCTAGCATATTATTGTGACAGGAGACCAGATTTGAATTATAAAAAGAAAAACCCTTACTCTGCTAGTAAGTATTATAACAATAATCAATACCAGAGGAACTATGAATCTAGGGATGGAGAACAGTTTTATAATGAATTGGAAGCTACTGGCACTACTGATTATCAAAGATATGAAAGCAATGAGAATAGGTTTGACAGGAGGGATATAATCCCTTTAGAAATAGATGAACCGAGGAGATCAGAAAGAATAAGAAACCGGAATGTACAGCCAACATATGCACAGATAGCGGAAAACAACAATCAGTATACAGGGAGACCGCAACGTTAATTACCAATAGAGTTTTAAGTAATGTGGAAGAGACATCAATTGGGGAACAGGAGAGCACTAATCAAGAGACTAATGGTAATAACATTATTAATTCTTTTAACAATTTTAATATATTTAATTACACAGATATTCAGATTAGTGAAGATTATTTTAACTTATTTATAAAAGGTTTTAGTTTTGTCCTAGTAATATGCCACCTTTGGACAATATCTTATTAGATATCAAGTTATATACACGGAAATTAAATTTTATTCATAACTTTAAGGATAAAAAATATGAAGACAACAGAGGCAGTATATTGAAATTAAAAAGATCTAGTACCTACAACCCACCGCTACAGAAAGAATTATTTAATTTTGAAAAATGTGTCACGAAGAACATTAGGTATTTATATAATAAAAATCAAACAGATATTAATATGGGAATGACAGGAAATTCAACATCCACTGTGTTTAATATATTAAATGAGTTTGGTAGAAATGACAAGGTTAGAGTGATGAAGCCAGACAAAGGTGGAGGGGTGGTACTAATGGATAAATGGGAATATAATAGGAAAATGCTGGATATTTTGGACAAGGAGAATCAATACGAGATTGTATCAAAGAATGAAATTAATATTTCGTAGAAAATAAACCTTATAATAGAGGACAATCTCCTTCAAGGTTTGATTGATAAAGATGTGTACAATTTTTTCAGTGTTCCTAAACCTGTAATACCCATTATTTTTGGAATTCCAAAGGTACATAAATCAATTGTAGATCCCCCTATGCGGCCAATTGTGTCTTCTCAGGGTTCAAAAACTCAACCTTTGGCTATATATGTGGATTATAAACTCAAGCATATTCTTAATAATTTTGAGCATATTCTTATTGACTGATGGGATTTTTTTAAAGAAAATTGTGAATTGTCCATATAATAATGACTATATATTCTTAACAGTTGATGTTAAAGACCTGTTCTCAGTCATTCCCCAAGATGAGAGGTTAAAATGGTTTGATGAGATTATAACAGGAACGGATGGTCTTACAAATGATGAATATAGAGTGATTCTTGAAAATATGGAACATATTTTGAAATACAACTGTCTTTACTTTCAGGGGGAGTACTACCACCAAAAGGAAGGTGTTGCCATGGGATCAGCCTGCACACCAATATATGCTAATATTGTGATGTTGAATTGGGAGTTAAACTTCATCTTCTCTTGCATATACAAAAAACATATAATAAAATATTTCAGATTTTTGGATGTCATTTGTATTGTATGGGAAGGATCAGAGAATACAATTGACGAATTTATAAGGTATATAAGTCATACTACTAATTTTCTAGAATTTACTTTCGAAATTGGGAAGGATGTTATCCATTTTTTAGATGTTCAATTAGAAAAAGAGTATTATAATGGTCGTTATAAATCTAATATTTATCGGAAAAAGCATTTTTCTAATGCCTACCTACATTATAGTAGTGTTCACCCCCAGTTCTTAAAAAATAATATTGTAAAAGGGCAAATGATTAGAATGGCAAGAATGATTTCAAGCGACAGTGATTTTATTATGGAAATTAAAAATGTAGAACAGATGTTTCAGGAGAGTGAGGTTATCCATCAAGAATTATTGATAATATAGCAGAGTATGTCCTTAAAGGTAGAAATGAAAACAGATATGTACCATTACTTACTATTAAAAAGAGGGGCTTATCGGATGTATTGGAAGAAAATGGTACTTCTATAGTCAATGAAATTCAAGAAAATACACAAGGAAATAGTAAGAATAGTAATATAAATGATGGTTTACCCTTCCTTACATTAACTTACCATAAAGGTATGGGGTGGCTAAGAAAATGTATAGATGAGACATGGGGGATGTTCAATGGAATGTATGGCAAAACTAATATATTTCAGAAGGTTATAAAATATAGTTACAGGAGGAATAGTAATATAAAGAACATGTTGGAATATTATAAGACTAATAAAATCAATACAACTATAGGTGTAAATAAAAAACAGCAAATTTTTAAATGTGGACGATGTGCCCAGTGCTCTTTTATTGCAGAACAAAAGAATTTGACAATACCTAGTGTAGGAATTACTTTGAAAGCTAAGAATTATAGTAGTTGCTATACTCAGGGTGTGGTTTATTTGGCCTTTTGTAAGGTTTGTTCAAAATATTATGTGGGTAAAAATGAGAGACATTTTAGAGCCAGAATATATGAACATATAAGGGATATCAACAAGCAAAATGTGAATAATGCACTATATAGACATTTGATGAATTGCAAGCAGGCTAATTTCAAATTCTGGGTATTAGAAGAAGTTGGACACCCTGAAAGAGGTGGGGACTGGGAAACAAAGTTAGAATATAAGGAAATGATGTGGCAATTGCGTTTGGATGCATGTGGAGGGAAAGGACTAAATGACCACATATCTATTTCACCTGTTTTAAACATTTTTGCTGCTGACCCTAAGAGGGCTGTAAAAAAGTTGAATAAAAGTTAGGAATTTAAATAATAATTAAATAATAATAAAATATATTTATTATTTCCAAAGAAGACATATAATAACATATTAACATACAAAAGTACATTGTATAGATAGGTGGATATATTACAACATTATATTGGATATTATATTAAATTAAATTAAATTATTAAATTAAAGCATTTATTTATTTATTTATTTATTATTACAAACAGTATATGCGTGTGGGAGTATGTGTATGCACAGGAGGGTATATATATATATATATATATATATATATATATATATATATATATCTATATATATATATATATATATATATATATATATGTATGTGTGTGTGTATATGTACGTGGGTATATGGATGTATGTATGTATATATATATATATATATATATATATATATATATATATATATATATATATATGTATGCGCATAGGTATGTATATATTTATGTGTATATATATTTTCATATGGATATATTGTTTGTATATTAATTTTATACTTTTTAAATTTTATATTTTTATACATTTTATACATATTTATGATCTGTATAGATGTATTAATCTACCTGATATTTATTGATATTTTTGGAAGTACAAATACATATGGTTGCACATACATTCGTGAGTATACATATATATATATATATATATATATATGTATACAATTTTTGTAGAGTTGGCATTATGGTTTATTATTTATATTGATATTATCATTATATTATATATTATTATCAAGTTATTAGTGTTCCCTTTTTATTATGTTAACAGTGTCCTCCCACTGTTTTAGGTTTTGATAGGACATACTGTTGTCTTGACCTCTTTGCATTCATCTCTTCCTTAATGCAACACATATATTAATTGTATTTATGATTTATAAAATTATTTAATACATTGCAACATACTTTAATATATCTAATATAATTTTATGCATTTCATATCTATACTGAATTTGTAGACAGATATTTTCATAGTTTTACATTTGACAACTGTATTTTAAGTTTAAAGTTTTCCGTATAGAAAACAGTTATCTTTACCCACAATGAAAATGGTGTGTATTTTACTTTTAGAAGGAAATGAAAGAAATGTGCTAATTAATTAATTAATTTATTGACCAGCCCACTAGAACAAAGTATGTAAACTGATGTATTTTGTGGTTTTAATTTATCTCTGAAGAAGTCTCCGAAGGGAGACGAAAGCGCTCAAATTTTACTTGTTTTACTTGTTTGGTGTGAAATTAAATCAATTATATAATTTCGCTGGTGGATTCTATCTTTCTGGACTTGTGTGGGAGGAAGACCTTTATTGTTCGTGGAACAGGTTTTTGCTACTTGGTGTGACAATTTTTCTTGCTTTGTGAAATCCTGATTTGTATTACATTGCGATTTTATGACATTCGTATATATTTTCTTTGTGTTCCCATTTGCACACACATGCCCTGCGGTTGTACTTTGCGTTACTGTGGACATCACATTAAATGTTGTTTTTTAGGTGTTGTGCATCTTTTCTTATGCCATTGGCTGTATATTTAGCCATTGGCATATGTTATCTTTGTAATACATGAGTCTGGTCCACTTTCATAGCTCCGATGTTCTGTTTGGAAAAATGTAAACCGTGTTTTTTGGTTTACATTTCTGTGGGCTTATGCTACGCCTGCACCACTTCATGAATCGCTATGCACCTTCATTTGCATGGTGCAGCACTGCACATGGGGTGATTAGCATACCTAAGCCGAGGGTGTGCATTTCTGGCGTATGCCGGTAGTGCATGTGGAATTGGATCGTACCTGAATCGCTCAGCGGCCATATTTGGCGTTATACCGCCTATGCTACTCCTGCACCTGGCACAAGCTTCATGGATCCCGGGGACTGTGTTTTGAAAATGTATTTTATCATGAATGTATCTTATCTAGTCTCTGTGATTCTTAATTCATTAAGTAAGCCCTACTATTATTGTTCTTGTAACTAGTATCAAGATTACTTAATTTCTTAGTGTAGCATAAGCTTTAGAAAGTTAGAATCCTAATTCAGAGTTCTGCTTTTAGAGTATAGTATATCCTTCTGTGTGTGTGTGTATGTGTGTGTGTGTGTGTGTGTGTGTGTGTGTGTGTGTGTGTGTGTGTGTGTGTGTGTGTGTGTGTGTGTGTGTGTGTGTATACACGTGTATATATGTTTGCCTATCTGTTGTTCATTTTCATTACATATATTAAATTCCCTAATTCTATAACTGCGGTGGTGGTGCTGCGATAGCGTTGTCGCCTCACAGTTAGACGCTGCCCATTTAATTCTCAGTTAGAGCGTCTTCTGTGTAGCAACATGCGTGAATGGGCATTCCTTCGTTGAAGGTTGTGTGCTAGGCCCGGCAAGCCAGTACGTAAAACTCTACTGCCAATCATTAGCAGACCGGAGTTCCACTGTGGCGACCCCAAACCGGGAAAAGCCGAAACACACAAACAAACAAACATATTAAATTCCTTGATTCTGAGCTACACTTCAGTTTGGGAGGCATATAAGCAAAGAATGGACTAAATAGACATTGAAAACAAACACAACATTTATCTCCTTTCAGGTACTACAAGGGTGATAATCCTCTTGTATAGTTAAGACTCTCTTCTCTTACTCCTTTGTAATATTTCAGCATGATCTGGATCATGGATACTCAAAACATGAGTTATCTCCTTTTCAGTGGAGTCCTTAGGCTCTCTGGCCTTAAGTCCTGTTTGCAGTACAAGAAATTATACACTGCAAAATATCAAGCAGAAGACATCTTGCAACAGTTCTGTGAAATGTCTCATTTAAATAGCTAAATCCATAAATACACAAGAATCATTAGTGTGATCTGCAAGGGACAGAATATTGCAGTTAATAATTTGAATATATATATATATATATATATATATATATATATGTGTGTGTGTGTATCTATCTATATATATATATATATATATATATATATATATATATATATATATATATATAGATATATATATATATTTGTGTATACATATGCATATGTATGACTGTATGCATGTATGCATATCCATACATCATCCACAACCCCTTTCTACCATGGTTGTACATGATATATATGTATATATATATATATATATATATATATATATATATATATATATATACTGTACATATAGAAGACCATATGGCCGAGACCATATGCTCGAAGTTTTGGAACTTCAAACACTTTCGATTGAGATTGCCATATAGTGCGGAACTCGGGATTTGACGTTTTCCTCACCGTAGTGTGATCTTGGAGTTGGTATATTTAAGTAGCAGGGGGTAAGGGAGGGTGCAGAAAGTAAAGGTAAGTTATTTTCTTTTCTTTTCTTGTTTCTTATTGTTGTTTCGAACTTCCAAAATGTCAGACATATGGTCTCGTCCATATGATCTTTGGAGTTTTGGAAATTCGAGCTACTGATAGAGATCCATCTATATATATATATATATATATATATATATATATATATATATATATAGATATATATATATACACACACACACACACACACACACACACACACACAATAAAAGAACAAAATTAAAACATAAGGGCCTCTTATCAGTTTGTGTATGTCTAAAAACAGGACTTCTTCAGACACTCCTACTACTTTCTGATTAGAAGAGGTGAAATTTAGCTTGGATCAAAAAAAGTAAAGGCTGAAGTGAAGGGCAAAATAAATGTAACTACATGTGGTACCTGCGAGTCTGCAAAAGAGATAGTGTTCAAAGCTTTTATATGGACATGATTCGTTGGTAATTTCTAGACAAAGGATGTAGATCAGAGTGTAACGTGTGTATGTGCTATGTTTTTAAGAAGCATGCGAGGCTGTGCGTGCATGTATGAATTCCAGGCACGTGCAATCCCTAGTGCCATTTTGTAAAAGAAGCTAGTGAGTGACCATGTATGATTGCAGTAGTTAGTTTGTATATAAGTTACTCAGTCATAGTCAATAGTCTCTACAGTAATGTGTCTGCAAAGAATAAAGTTGCTTAAACAGAACCCACAAAGACTTGTTTAATCGTGTACCAACATAAAAGCAACACAGGGTGAGGGAGACAATTAAGACATCTTGACCTCTTGTCTAGTTTCTTAAATGCCCCTGAGCACTGTCTGGTTAAGTGACTTGCTTAGGGCATCATATTAGACAAAGGAAGTTTGAGATAATCAAATCTTGGACTACATGAAACAGCTCATTAACAGCTCATAGCCTTAATCCCCTTCATTAACTGCCAGACTAACACTCATATATAGAAGGATCTACTGTATAAGTTCGAATATACACTTTTTCGAACTCACACAGTAGACCCTGGGTTACGCGAAAGTGCACTTAATAGAAAGTGCACTTTTGCGAAACCCGCTTCAGTGAACAGACTACATACTGCCGTTTAGTGCAGTAGTTACGGACTCCGCTCAACCCTATCGTCCGTGACTACCGCACTACAGTGAAAGATAGCCTGTCCTTCACTGTGGTGTGGTAGTCACGGACCTTAGGGTTAGGGCACGGGTCATGGTAAGGGGATAGCTGTCCTAACCCTAACCCTAAGGTCCGTGACTACCGCACCACAGTGGAGGACATAGCATGTTTTCCTGCTGTCCTCCACTGTGGTGTGATCTGTTCGTAGATGCTGAGTTCACGAAAGTGCACTTTCGAATAAGTGCACGTTCGTGTAACTGAGCGGTCTACTGCCCTTTTTCGAATACATGGTATTCGATGAAAAGCAGTAGACCCATACAAAGACATATTTTATATATGTATATATATATATATATATATATATATATATATATATATATATATATATATACATATATATATATATATATATATATATATATATATATATAGGTATACATATACACACACATATAGATGAACTTAGAACCACAAAAAGTGGAAACATGAGGCAGAATCTCTTATTTTTCCACTTTATTTAGTGCTTCCGTCCTCACAGAGCAGGACTTCATCAGAATAAAATATAAGCCAAAAACTCACACTTAAGTGCTCCTGAAAATATAACCCCTCCCATCAATGAACCAATCATCTCAAATGGTTAACAGAAAAAATGCCTTTTCATCATAGTATCATATTACCTATTAAATACATGAAAAAGATGTAAGAAATACTAAAAAACAGACATGTACATAAAAATTATTGAACTTGTAAAACCAACAAAAATAGTTAGTGTATACAATAAATTTGAACTGTCAGCAATAAAATGTACTAAATTTTTTTTATATAACACTAGCAGCTTTTAACCTTAGCACTGGACTAATAGATATGTTCTCATTCAGACCTGGATACATAGAGGCAGTGGTGCATCATTACCACTGTAGTTCTTTGTATTCCAAAACGTCATCTGTCAGTCCACCCCTCTGGCCAAGGTCAATGTGGTCAATGATAATAAATTTAAAAGAATGCCCATCATATTCAGAAAAAAAGGTGGTGGAACACATTGTTAGGGTCCTTTTTGTGGATGTCATACATATGTTGATAAACCATTTTCCTAAAACTATTTTTGTCTTCCCAATATAGAAACCTGGGCATTCTTGGCACTCTGCCACATAAACTATACCTTTTGAACTACAATTATATTTTGCTTTTATTTTGATTGTACCAAACCCATTGAGTTCAACTTCATTCCCTTCCATTATGTATTTATATTGATGGCATTGTCCACATTTGCCCATCTTACCAACCTGCATATGTTGGTAGCCCCTCTCTTGCATGTTCTTAAAACCTCTGTCCTTTTTATAAACTGTTAAAGGTTTTTTGCCCACCACTTCCTGATATTCTTGGTCAATTCCAAATACACCCCAATATATCCTAATAATACCTCTAATTTCATCAAAGCCAGTGTTATATGTTAATACAAGCACCTGACCAAGGTTTTCCTTGCCCTTGGCAAACAGGATGGGTCTCATTTGCCCAGTTTCACAACCTAGTAAGGGGACATAGTCACCCTTTAACCTTTTTCAGGTGACAGAATATACCATGTAAAAAGGTATCAGGGTAACCCCTGCTGGACAACATATTTTTTTAATAGATTACATTGTGTGTAATATTCACCCATGTCTGATACCATGCGGGCAAGCTGCACACACTGTCCTTTTACTAAGGACCTTTTGAGACCATTTGAGATGATTGGGTCATTGCTGGAGGAGTTATATTTTCTGGAGCACTTAAGTGTGAGGTTTTTGGCCTGTATTTTATTCTGATGAAGTCCTGCTCTGTGAGGATGAAAGCGCTAAATAAAGTGGAAAAATAAGTGATTCTGCCTCATGTTTCTACCTTTTGTGGTTCTAAGAGATAAAATGGCCCTATCTATATCTCTCTGTCTCTGTCAGTGCACACCGACACACACACACACACGCACACACGCACACACACACACACACACACACACATATATATATATATATATATATATATACACACTCACACACACACACACACACACACACACACAGACATGTATATATGCACTTGCACACACACACACACACACACACACACACACACATACAAAACATATATCTATACTATAAAATACATATATGCACACACACACACACACACACACACACACACACACACACACGTATATATACACTGTCTCACACACACACACATATATATGTATACATACACACACACACACACACACACACACATATACAAAACATATATCTATACTATAAAATACATATATGCACAAACATACACACAAACGCGCAGACACACACACACACACACACACACACACACACACACACACACACAAAACATATATCTATACTATAAAATACATATATGCACACACACACACACACACACACACACACACACACACACACACACACACACACACACACACACACACACACACACACAGGTATATATACACTGTCTCACACACACACACACACACACACATATATGTGTATACATACACACACACACACACACACACACACACACACACACACACACACACACACACACAGCATATATCTAATCTGTAAATAGATATATGCACAAGCATACACATACAACCATCCTTCTAGTTTGAGTAATGACATTTATTTCAATGGCAAGACTCACTGAAACATATTGCATTAGTTTTGCTACAGACTTTACTTATTTACCAATTTTTCTGTAATAAATAACATTAAGAAGGGGATCTAGGAGCTGTAGTTCAAAGAAAAAGCTGAAACAGTGGTAACACAGGATAGAACTGACTCACCAGAGAAAGAAGCCAATCAGAGTGCTTAGGGAAATAGCAATGAGGAATTATGTATACTGTGAAATACTCAATGTGCAGGTTTCCTAATTCCCATATGAAAGTTATATGAAAGGGCCAATGAGCTTGGGCTTAGTCAAGTCAAGGGTTAACTATTAGTAATTGCTTATAAAAATAGCCAAAAAGATGAATGCAGTCTCCAGCTAAAGCACGTGCTACTTGGGATGTACCCAGAGTGCAAGAAGCCTCTGTTGTAGGTCAGTACAGGTTTAGACTAAAGCTACATCACTCTCTCTCATTGTCAGTGAACAGACATCAGCTGTTCTTGCTCATCCTCATTTGTTGGCTCCTACAGTACTTCATTTACTAGTTGATCCCTTGTCATCTGACTAATGGACAGGGCTTCATCTGGCTGTGCCAAGAAAATGAGTGAAGTCCAGTTTTAGTAGTGATATAGAATAGTCAGATATGTTTAGTACACTACATAAGAGGACTCTATCAAAATATTGTCCCTCTTGTTTTCTTATATAGATAGCAGGGCAGATATCCCAGAAACCGCTTCCCAGAGTCAAATTCAGATCATCTACACATTTCATAAGTCTACCATCTATACCAAATGTAACATATTTCCATAAAAAAATTACAAAAAAATCCAACAATTATAAGATGCAGGCTTTGACACATACTTTCAAATCTAACTACAATGCTGGAAATGAACAGACTCTTAAGTGGGATATTGAAATCTTGCTTTTGTTGTTCCAACATGCAGTCATTTTAATTTGTTACACTAGCAGAATGCTGAATTTAGACCATGCCCACAACTAGCATCAAAAATCTACAATGTATATTCCCAAAATTCTAAATAATTCTTTCTAATGCCACCTCTTATGTTCTGCTTCGCATGATCTAACATTGAACAGAAATTGAGTGCTTATACTGTACATTAATGTGTCTCTGCTCTTAATGGCATAAACACATTTATGAGTCCTCTCCTTTAACATTGTGTTTGTTTTGCATAAGTTTAATGCTGGCAGGCAGGACAAGCTGCAATGGAACACAATAATTTCTGAATGCAAGAAAATAAACCAAATGGGACATATGTTCTAGCTGTGTTGGAGTCATCAGTGAATTTTAAATGTTATCTAAAAAGGCATATAACCTTTAAAAGTTAAATCACTTAATTGTACAACATGATTTATAAGAAGAGGTATTTAATCATATAGGTTTGCTGGTGTGTACTAGGCTATCTGCCCTTGCAAGCCATTTTAAATCTATTTATTTACCCCAATTGATATTGAAAAATTGCCCTGTTGTAAAATCATGATTTTTTTACTGCATCATAAGTCTCATGAAGTCTTTCCACTGACTCAGTTTCCACATTTTTTATTATCATTTTTTATTTTAATAAATGTGACAAAGTAGTAGTATACGACTGGTTCATTTCTTTTTTTTTTTTTTTTTTTTTTTTTTTGTTTTTTATGCCTCCACTAATTTTGACACTTTGCTGATGATATTCCAGACTTTAGTGCACTGGTTCTCAGACTCTGTCACAGTGAGCCTTCAACTAATCTTATAGGTTCATAGGTTCATATGTTGGTACTAGGCTATTGGCCCTAGGGCCTATACAAGCCTAGCCATAACAATTCCCTGGATATTTCTTCCCACAATATTTACTTCCCTGGACCCCTGTCTAGCAGGGCGACTGACATGATCCCCGAGGTGAATTTCCTATCTCTTATCCAATCATCAAGTTACTTTTGAAGAGGGTCAAGTAGGCACTCTGATTGACATGTATGGGCAGTCTATTCCAGAGTATGGGGAGTCTCTGGGTCAGGAACCTATCCCTCCAGCATGTTTTATTCATTGTGATGACAAGGTTTAGATCCCTGGAGCGTGTGGCTCTGAGGGATTGGGATTTCTTTAAGTGGAGCATGTCCACCAGCTCAGGGTTTGACATGGCCTTGTATGTTAAGCAGAGATTGCCTCTGAGTAGGCGATATGCCACAGAGTATAGCTGGAGTTTTTTTAGATGGTCAGCATATGGCATCTGCTTTAGGCCTGTGATCCTTTTAGTGAGGTATTTCTGCGGCCTTTCCAGCTGTTGCAGATGTCTTGTGAGGTACATACCAAATGGGGCATTATATTCTATAATGGGTCTAATGAGGGATGAGTATAGTAGGACAATGACCCGCTTTTTCCTGAATGAAAAGCCCTTAGTGATGAGGTGTGCCACATAGAAGGATTTCCTGACTGTTGTGGCGATATGGTTATCGAAGGTGAGATCACTGTCCACCTGTGTCCCTAAGTCTCTCATCACACTTTCGATGTTTAGTGCACTGCCACCTATGTGGTAATTCATGGATACATGTTTTTTTTCCAAAGGGGATAACTACATTTCTTGGCATTAAGCTTGAGCCCATGGCTCTGGCACCAGGCATCTGTTTCTGTAAGGCCCTTTTGTAGAATATCCACATCATTTGGGGATTCAGTAATGGCTCCCAGTTTGCAGTCATCTGCAAACTGTGTTAGCCAGAGTCCCTTAGTGTTGGTCTGTACTTCAGAGAAGTAGATGCCAAACAAGAGTGGTCCCAGGACTGAACCCTGAGGTACTTCACTTGTAACTTGTCTGGAGCTGGATTTGGAGTCAGCTACTTTTACAGTCTGGGTTCTGTCAGTAAGCCAGTTAGCAACCCATCGAGTGACTTAGGGATTTATGCACAGCTTAGTAAGTTTATCTATGATTCCAGAGTGGGGGATGGTGTCAAAGGCCTTGGCGAGGTCCAGATAGGCTGTGTTGACCACCTTACTCTCATCCACAGCTCTGGAGACTGATTTGAAGAAGTCAATCAGGTTCAGGAGACAAGATCAGCCCTTCACAAGCCCAAACTGGGTGGGATCCACTGTTTGAAGGTTGCCAATGTCTTTGTTTATAAGTTCCATGAAAAGGTGTTCCATGCCCTTGCAGATCAGGCTCGTCAGACTGATGGGACGGTAGTTCCCGGAATCCAAGGTGGACCCTCCCTTGTGGAGTGGAATAACTGTAGTTTCTGTCTTAGGTAAGTTGAGAAGTATCTCATATATATAAAAAGGGATCTCCATAAACACTACTATGGTTAGAAGCAGAATGGCTCTCTACAAAGTGCAAACATGCATTCTCATAAAAACACACATGCATGTACACTTACATACACAAAAACACATAAACATATATTTGATTTAAGCAAGATTTATCTTAGTACATTAGTCTTTTACCTTTGATTTGCAGTTACACACATTTATTCAATGGCTACTGTATATGCAGGCTGATCTAACTGCAATATCTTTATTGTACCTTCAGAGTTATTAGGAGCTGGACTTATCCCAGAAAACAAAGGCCTTTAGAGAGTGATGAGTCTCTGACTGGACTCTGTCTGTTGTCTGGCAAATGTACATTCAAGTGTGAACACTACATGGCACGTGTAGGTGCATTACAAATGTTCCTACTGCATAGCTTCTGGATGTGTGGGGAAACTGCAGCTCCTTCACTTAAGATATTCCTAGGTACTTTCTTTGATACAGTCTGTCAGTAAGTATTGCATTTATCTGTTAGAGTGAATTGTTTATCTGGAATAAAGACAGTCCTGCCTAATATGCTAAGGATGGCCTACACCTATCACCTCAGGGTATTCAAATACTTGATAAGGCATTCTCAAAGCTCATAATGTTTTATAGACAGCATAATTCTACTCAGGCTACCATCACAGTAACTAAAAATTCGAATCTGGAAAATGTTAGTCAAGCCCCATAGGAGACTAAATAAAAACATGCACTCATTTGAGTCATTCTTAACTCTGGAAAGCATGGATATTTGTATTGTCACTGAAATTAGGTTCTGGAACACTGACAACATTTCCATAGCTTCTATAGTCACCACTCAGGCTAGCAGCGGTAGACAGGAGAAGTGTTTGTGGTGGTCTCTCTGTCTTTCTCTAAAAGGACAACACATCTAAACTAGACAGTCAGAGCAATGACCCCAGGCTCCATCACATTCTAGTAGCAGCAAACATGTCAGGCTTCCTATTGGCCAAGTAACAGCCCTTTTCACAACACAAGCAATCATTAAATATATCTTAATAAATTATAATCTCTCTATTACTCCAGATACTACCTTTCTCATGACTTTAACTACCATTTCATAAGCTGTCCATTTACATTTCAAAAAACAAATGGGATAAGGGCTACCTTGACTCTACCATTGTGAACTCCCTTGATCAATAACAGTCCCCTACAATAGACATTAACATACTCAGTCTTATCCTCATAAACAGAGTCATACTCTCACTGCTCAAAGCAGATCACTGCACTGTGTTATTCACCATATGGTCCCATTACTGATTAATGACCGACCTGTCTACCTTTAGCAACTTCTGCAAAGCCAATTTCCTTATACTCAAAGATGATGTGAAACAGTTCAGCAGTCTCACTACCACAAAGACCCTATAGCAAATGGCATCACATAAACCCAAATGTATACTCTTGCATAGAGTCTCATGTTCCTGCAAGTCAGATTCTGGCAAGCCAGAAATACAAGTTTAGAAACACTCCCACACTTCCGGTGGAATTGTGTCGGATTGGGAATAATCTTTAAGATATTCAACTCAGAGATACAATGTACAGGGTTTGATTCTGAACTTTAGTTATTGGCTAGGCTTAAAATGGTGCTTCATGGCAGTTAGCCTAGTACTCAACTATGAGCTATGAGCTATGAATTTACTTATAAATAAACTGTACAATAAAAGAAAAAAAAACCTTATAGACATAAAATCATAAACAAAAAAACTCAGTGGATTGCAATCAACCTGAAAAGGGTTATTAAAGAAATCAGAAGCAAGATCAAATCCTGCACAGCTAGTTAACAACAAAAAGTTGCCAAATCAGCAGTGGATGACCACATAACTCTTGTGACTTATGTAAGGAGTAGCATAAATAATACCCAGTATTGTACTGTGCTTATCTAATGACATTACCCAGTCAAGCCGTGAGAATATAGCTAATACCCTTGCAAATCAATTCAGTTACAACTTTTCCCCTCTATTCCTTTCACACTTCCAGATACAAATGATTCAGTCCATACACCCATTAATGACCTAAACAGATACCAAAAGCACTATCAAAGACAAAACAAAAATCAGATCTAAAGGTCTAGATAACATAGTTGTTTCTTAGTCAGTATAAAACACTCCTTGTCAGGTCTTCTTAAATTATAGAACAACAGCCTTTCCATCTGATATGCACCAGATGGCTGGGGGAACATATACAAGGGATGACCCACATTGGACCCTGACAACATTTGACCTATCAGCCTAACCAGCATAATTTGCAAGGTGATGAAAAGCATCATCATGTACCTCATAAACAGGGACATTAGGAAGCTGACAAACATAAACTTTAACCAGTTTGACTAACTTTGTCAGTGCTGATAGTCTGGTCAAACAATATAAATCCTTATGTAACTCAATAGTTTGCCAATCAGCTGTATTAAATTGCACAGTGTTGCCCATAACACTAATTACCATTGATGTATACCAGGTCTCTGCTTTGGGAACACTTATGTTTTGCATTGACTGTGATGTCAAATCTGCCATTAACTGGTGCTGCATGACCTGAATCATGGATAGCTGCAAACTTACAACCATAATTGACTCTACTGAAGGCATTTGCATCCACTGAAAGGGCCAAACTCTGAAAGGGCCAAACTTGGATAAATTCATGACATCAGGATGTACCTTGCAAGCACAAGGTACAGGGGGTTGATTCTCCCTTTATATCTGACATGGCTTAGTGGTAAATTACTTTGACTATGTTGTGCAGGGTCCTGGGTTCGAGCCTTGTAGAGGCTGTTTATTGTTGGGAGAGTGGCCTAATGGTTAAGGTGTTTGCCTTACAAACACAAGGTACAGGGTTTGAGTCTCACAAGGGATAATTGGCTAGGCTTACAAAGGCTCACAAGGGCAGGTAACCTAGCGTGAACCTATGAACATCTAGCATCGTATAATATATTCTGAAGCTGAACACCAATAAAACTAACAATATGCACAATTAGTGAAAAGAAACTGTCACACACCTACCTTGTAAATCACACCCTTTTAAGACAGACACTGTGATTTGACACTTGTGCAGTTTCATGTATAATGAACTCTCTTTTGACCACCATGAATCTACAGTCAGTAGGAAAATCTTCTGCCTCATTCAATTGATTAATAATGGCACCTCCTCTCAGTCAACAATCTTTCTCTTTTACTTGTCCCTCCTCAGATCCATAATAAAAAAACAATGCACCCTTTGGTATGTACCTAACCAAACACCCAAACCAATTTGAAAAAAACAAAAACAGGTAATTCATCAATAAAAATTCTTGAGTATGAGCTACTTAGATCACCCAAAGCATCTAAAAGCCCCCATTTTCCCATCTTCTCTATCTCCTAAGAGTCTTGTGGGGCAAATTGTACCTGTTCTACAAACCTGTATGTGATCCAATTTCTGACTGATCTACTGCATATCAGTAAATATACAAGTAAGACATTTACAAGATAAAGGGACCTAAGTCAATATTGCAACATGAATAGAACTTGCTACAATTATCTCTCCCAATCAGTTTTTAACCAATGGAAACAACTCCTACTTTCTATTAAGCAAAGTTCATTTCTCAGTATCTTCAGATCCACAATAGATAAATGGATGGATGGGAAACACCAGCCCCGCTGTCCATTATGGAAACAGGAGGCAACTAGTTGGGCCTAGCCATTGGGTTGTAGTGGTTAGGTTTCAAAATGTTCAAATGGTTTGTTAGCTAGTAGAAACCTGTGAACCTATTAAGGTAGTTATGCATGTACTACTACATCACCTACTTCTTACATTATGGTAATGTCACTTACAGAATGGCAACATACAGATGGAATAGATCTATGATGAATAAGCAAATTCCAGGAAATATTATTACTCAGTAATGTAGACTAATGATTATAAAGGCAGATGCTGAGATTAATTAAATTATGCAGCAATCACCATGAGGTGAATAAAGTAATATGTAATTTAAAATGCAGTTTATTCCTATTACAGCAAAATCTTACAAATTTAAATTATGAATATGCAGCAGAGATATGCAAAACTTCTCAGCATAGCTGTCATGATAAGGTTATAAATTGTCAATCACTGTACTCATCTTTAACATGTGTAGGTATTCTCTTTATGATGCAAGGTGCAATAGATGTTGCATATAAGTAACAATGTTTCATTTATGTTATGCATTCCATGAACTGTTTCTGTTGACATCTGCCCTTATATATAACAATAATCACATGAAATGTTTATTTTTGTCAATTGCTCTTATACATAAAACTGTTCACAGTTATTCTTTTTCAGTGTCACGCTAAATATGAAAACTGTTAATAAATGCATTCTAATGTTATAAAATATTCATTTCTATGAACAGGTTTAGCTTTACATAATCCTTCACATGGAATCTGTAACAAAGAAGTGCCCAGATGGATTTTTTCTAAGACTCTGGACAATCCACAGAATTACTTCTACCTCATCTGTTCCAATTATTCCTGTAAAGAAGCTTACTGTATTTAAGATTTAGCAGGATATGTACAGGCCCTAACCATTAGAAAACAATTTGTATATATCTATTCAGCTCCAGTGGCAGAAAAATATAGTAATTTTGGCAACTTTCGTTATGTTTTAATGCTGGTGCTTAATAACATAATCAAATGCACATGACTCTTTTGAACTAGGTTAAGAGAGATGTAAATCATTGTTTGCTAAACAGCAGTTACTTAACTAAATAGAAATCATCAATACCATAAAAATATGTTTAAAATTATTGCTCATAATCTCTGAAATGTTTATGCCAATGCAGTTAGAACATATGAAAAGTATGCCAGCTTGTTTGTTTCATTCCAAAACCAGTCACATCTTGAAGTATGTGAACATAATGTGAAATTGGTTTCAAACAGTCCTTTTTTCCATTTCCTCTAGTAGATTATTTGTGTAAATGGCATATGTCTTTAAGACAAATTGTTTGGTGAGGGGATGAAACACAGATATGTAAAAAGAAAATGCTGTAGATCAGGTCTTACATTTTAAAGTTTTAAAACGTTACCAATGACATGAATAATCCCCAGAAGTCAAAGCTGAGTGTTTATGTTGGAAGGAGTTTTCAGAAGTCACAGGAAGAGTGCAAGGGAGTTTAAAACTGGTACTTAGTATGTTTTTTTTTATTTTGATTCCAATTTTGCCAGTATCTAAGATTATGCCACTGTAAGGCACTGCCTTTTTTAGTTCCATCTAAGAATAAAACTAAACATGTTTTATAGCAGATCCTAGATGAATATTGTCTAAAATCAATATGTACCTTTGAATGATGTACAGCATTTAAGGGACCAAGTTAATTGTAGCATCATGTATGAACTCTAATGTCATGTCATTACATGGTTATTTACCTCTCTTCCTCCTACTACCAGCATCTGTTATTATCTAGAACTCCCTCTTCGTGTATACAGGGGGAGAAGTGCTGTGTTTTCTGGCATTCTGACAGTGTGGTTGTGCTGTAGGTAGCATGGCATTTCTCAAACTGTTTTGATTAGTTTTCACTTCCATATAATTACATTTGTCACTGAAAACTCTATTACATCTTTGGTATTGTAACAATTTTCCCTCAAAGGTAAGTATCATTACAATTCTCTTTTCACTGACTAACATAAATTATAGAGACATGCACTAAGTACACTGTAGACGTAAGCTCTATGCCTTTGCTTGCAATGCTTATAATGCACACAGCCTGTTCAGCCCTCTAAAATCACTGTTTATCCTTAGAGTCCTAACTGGCTTTGTGCCTAGTGAATGAAGTACTACAACAGTTCTCTCTCTGCACAAGAGCAGGCCATCTTAGGTAACTACAGACCCTTATGTCAGACTGGTCTTATATGTAAAACCATATGAATCATTATTATGAATATTATAAGAAAGACATAGGAAACCTTCAGACACTGGATCTAACACAGTTTTTTATCATCAAAGGCAGATCATGCCTACTCAGCCTGGTAGATTTTTTATAAGTTATGGATAAGGATAAAACAGTATGCAATGCACATTCAGCACTATTCTCCATTTAGGCATGGTAGACAAACTCATGAAAATAGGAATAAACCCCTATATCAATCACTAGTGAACAATTTGGCTCACAGATAGTACACTGGAAGCCGGAATAGGAGCCAACACTTCCATAACATGATTAGTCACCAGCAAAGTTACTTGGGACTCTGTGCTGGGGCTGCTCCTTTTAATCTTGTTTTTAGAATTTACTTTTCAGAAGTCAAAACTAATGTCAAAGGCCTCTGGTTGACCAAGACTGTGGATGAATGCAAGCTCAGTGGAATCATACAGTCCCCCAAGTTCACTAATATCATCCAAGAGGGTTTGTCACAAAAGTAAAATTGGTGCCAGAGCCATGCTCTAAATATGAATGTCAAAAAAATCTATAAAGGTATCCTTTGCAAAGAAAGCCCACTATTAAGAATTACCACATAGAAAACACACCCCTAAATGCAGACCCAGTGATTAGGGACTTGGTAACATAAATGGTCAACAACTTTACCTATGACCATTGCATTTGTAAGGAAATCATTCTGTGCTGCACAACATATATGCAAGGATATGGCATCCAGGTAAAAAGATGTCATCATCAGCAGCAGTATACATTTTGCAACTTCTGAATTGCTTAATTTGTTTTAGTGAAAAGGATCTGCATGTTAATGTTTTGGTCAGTTGACCTGCATAGTTTAATGAATGCAACACTGCATATCTTGTAGTGTGACAGATGACCACTGACAAAAGACTGCACTTCAGAACTGGATACTCAAAGAATAAACACCTGATTGCTGACAAGTACCAGACTGTGTGTACAAATCTAAAGCTAGAACTTGCCAGATTTTAAAACTAAACCATCAGAAATAGTAACTGTCTCATGCTGTTACAATGTCTCATAACTGCACTGCTCTGCTTAAAACAGACATTATGGCATTAGATACTTCTATGTAAGAAGTTGAATAGTGTCTTTGAAACATAATAAAATGGTATACTTTTTTATTAAGAAGATTCAGAACTGAAATCCACTGAAAGAGAAAGGGCTAGCTTATATCTCTATGCCAAAATAGAGAGGAGCCAGTTACTTAAAGATCATGGCAATAGAAATATCTACCTCTATAAGAAATTATTCATTTTGATTCTATATTTTAGTTGTTCTGATTGTGAAATACATATGTGTTTCCTGCAAAATGCATATTACTTTGAGTACTTCTTGCAGTAAATGCTTTCTAGTCTTAAATTGTATTGAGTACCTTATTTTTTGCACTGAAATATTAACATAAAATTGCAGTTGTTATTTTTGCTCGGTTGCTGCACACAAGCTGAATCTGTAACAGGGAAGCAGGAGTTTCAACAACTATGAGAGCTGTAATAGTAACAGAAATGAGCTGAGTTTGTATTTTGTTTGTTGATGGTATTGAAAAATGCGTTCATATTGATTCTAATGTCATTTCATGTTTGAATCCTTTAGTATTATTAAGATGCTTATTACCTGTGTGGCTGCAGGTACAACAGTAAGATGTGTCTCTATTTCTTGAATTGTTATGTAAAATAAACAGCTACTTTGTCAGAAACTGATGGGGACAGCTATTCATGGTGTCAGCAATGACTTTAGTAGGATAGGACATTTACAGGTAATGTAAAAGCCACCAAAGTACAAAAGGTAGTGACCAAAAAACTTATTTACTTTTATTTAATTGAGTGTATTGAAACTCTGCAAACTTTTATATATCTATCCAATAATGAGGGAGTGACCTAAGGGTGGAATCAAACCCACTACCTTGTATATAGAAGGTTAATACAGTAATACATTTACCAACCCCAGTCCTTCACTGCTGCCAAAGTAGTTTAGACTGTGCCATGTTTGTTTCAACATTATAATGTTATATGTTTAATTGTCAGCACTACTTATAATAAGATTCAGTATATCACATCCCCAAGGAGGGAGAAATAGCCAGTTGCAATATGGATGTAGTATGTCTGCAAACCCTAAAAGTATTTGATAACCTGCAGTAAGATTATGAATACATGACATCACTCTAACTTTAAAAAGGAAAAAAAATGAGGTAGACATTTGAAATTTTCCACGTAATTCCATGAACACATTTGCTAATTGTCTCTTCAAGAAAATTAATGTGTGTGAAAAAATATAGGCAGCATTTCCCAAAGTATGTGAGAGTATGAGTGTGCCTATAAGAATACTGAAACTGGGATTCAGCAAGCAACTGTGCAGGAATAAGTTATTCCTGCATGGCAGAGACATTTCCCGTTCAGCATGGCAGCATGCCATGCATATTTATGTAGACACACTGCCATGCTCTAAAACAGACATGGTCCCATGTATGAGTGCAGGGTGTGTGTCTGAGAGCAGAGCTCTCACAATACACATACCCCTGCACTCCAGAATTGCCTTTCGGCAATTAAAAATGAGTGAGAATGCTCGTAACACCCCCAGTCTGTCAGGATAACAAATTTTTGGTCAAAGGCATAAGGGACAATCGGCCCTACCAAGCATACCTCTCAACTGTACATATTTTTGCAGAATGTCCAGATTTTTGCCTCATATTTTTGGTGTGTTCCTCCAAAATTCTGTACCTTTCTGGCAAATAGCTGAGGATTGAAGTCATTAAATAATGACAAGTATTTGAGTTTAAGACTCCACATCCTTCAGAAATTTCATGCTAATGTAAAACCTATTATTCTATCAACTTTTTAAGTTTGTAAGAGCGATATTTAAAATCTGTCCATATTTGTCCCCCCATCATTTTAGGCTTTGTCCAGATATTTTGCTCTAAGAGGTTGACAGGTATGCTACCAAGCCAAAAGTTGTTAGGATAACAGAGGTAGCATAAGCACATAGTGCACACCTTCCGACCCATCAGAATAAGGAATGTGGACAAGGCCAAAAGGGACAATTGTCCCACAAAGCAGAAAGTTGATAAAATCACAGGTTCAGCATTAGCAGGGATATTCTAAAGGGTATAGATAAAATAACACAACAAAACTTTTTTTTTTTATAAATGCGATAAAGTTTAAGTGTAGCTGCGTGGGTGTGCCAGTTGCTTAGCTTCAATTAGTCCAGCTTAAACAGCACAAGAAGTTAAATAGCAAGAGATATCCAACATAAGCAGTATTGCAATACTGTAGTGATTCGAGCATGTGCTTAGCAAGCTACCATTCCTGGTTCGATCTCCACTGTAACAAATTTGCATTTTACATGTGAAAGCAGTACATACACATTTTTTTATTATTGGCTACTAAATAACATATATTTGTAAACTGAAGTACTGCATTAGGTCCAGATGTGAGGTGTCAGTTTAATAAAGTTGTGAAACCTCCATATAAACACAAGTGCCCCATACAGTATAGTCACAGATGAGCAAATGTAATGAAAGCACATCAGGGGACGTCAGGGACAGTAAACAAATTTATAATATGCAATGAATGATGAATCAATGCCATACAGCAGATAGTCTATAAAATGAAAAATAAGCAATGCTAAGCATTGCAGAGCTCTGCTTACCAGGTGTAAGCATTGTGTAAATATGACTGCTAAGCAATGAGTAGCCCAGCTAAGTAAATTTCTCCATTGGTAAGTAATGCTGAAGCTGTCCCTTTAAGCACTGCCAACCTTAGCTAAGCAGGTTTGCCCATAGCTTCGCTTAGCTCAGCATATTCAAAACCTTCTAATCATGGCAAAGGGTGGGAAATCAGCCATATTTAAACCCCCACAGGTGGAAATACAGCTCATAACTGGTTGCAGCTTCCCACTGTAGGCAGTATGGCAGGAGTCGGTGAGGGCATGTGCTTCTGTGCCCAGCGCTGGGGCATAAAGGAGTCCAAGGTCATGGTAAGACTCCTGGTACAAAACCATGATGAGAGATTGCTGCAGGTCCAGTACCAAGGCTCCTAATATAAAGGGGAAGCCCAGGTCCATCTCACCCATGATCTCACCAGTGCCACTGGTATCTCTTGGACTGGTGAGCAGGTCCAGCACCACTATGCTGACTCTAAGTGGAGAAAGAGGGAGCTCTTGGATGAGTGGGTCCAAGAAGTAAGGCAGAGTGGTGATGTCCCAGCAGTGTGTAAGTACTCATACTAATAACTGTTTACTAATGTCAAGGCTGTGTATATGATGGATATCTATGCCTACATATTTCTTTATTTCTCTAACAGCTGCAGCTGAGTGGGCTGTGAATCAGGAAATCCATGCTAGTAAGCTGCAAAGGCTGTGTTGCAAGGCTGGTAAGTAACAATCCTGCTTGTAGTAGTCATACCAAATAAATATAAAGTAGTAGAAAGTCACCTGGCAGTATAAAAACTGTTGTAAGGGTTGTACTGAATAAACCAGACAATATGACAGTAATAGTCCCATATAGGTCATATTTAAATAAAACTGTAACTGCCTGGCAATAAGGCTCTAAATCATGGACTGGTTGTGCTTACTCTGGTATTGTATGGCATTTATTGTTGTATTCTCTGAATAGTAATGTTGTGTTAACCATTGTTAGCCACACTGTGCTACATAAAAAAATGTCTAGGAATGTTTGTATAAGACTGTTGTAAGTATAAGATCAGATTGTACAACCAAGAGAGACTTAGACAGACAACACTGAAGTGATAGACAGCAATATCCAAATAACACACTCTGCCGTGACTTAAATTGTTGTATTTTTAGCAGACACAGCCATGGCTCGAATCCTGGGATTGGTAGTAAGCTGTATGCATAATCATACCTCTCAACTGTACAGATTTTTCAGAATGTTCAGATAATTGGCCCATATTTTCTGCCTGTTCCTCTGTCCCCCTGGCAAATCAGTGGGATGATCTCAGAATTGTAGTCATGAAATAATGACATACATTTGATTTTCAGACCTCAGAACCTTCAGAAAATGTATATTAAAACAAATCATGTCACTCTAGCAACTATCCAGGTTTATGACAGCAATATTCAAAACATGCCCCTATTTGTACCCTCATGCTGTCAAGCTTTGTCCAGAGTGTGTGCATTAAGAGATTTAGAGGTATGTGCATAATATTAACTGGAATATGGGAATATGTGTAGAAACAGTCAGGTAGTGTTAACAAACATTCCCTCCATAGGTCTGTTAGATAAGAAAACTGTGCTTGCCAATAAAGATTTAAATCCTGGACTGGTAGTGTTTACTTTGGTATAGTATGGCCTGACATGTAGCAGTCAGTAACATCTGATATCAGAAGAGTACTGTTGTGTGTGGTGGTGGTGCTGCGGTAGCGTTGTCGCCTCACAGTTAGACGTTGCACATTCGATTCTCAGTTAGAGCGTCTTCTGTGTGTCGACATGCGTGAATGGGTGTTCCTTCGTTGAAGGTTGTGCATTAGGCCCGGCAAGCCAACACGTAAAAATCTACTGCCAGTCATTAGCAGACCGGAGTTCCGCTGTGGCGACCCCTAACTGGGAAAAGCTGAAAGAAGACTTACTTACTGTTGTGTCAAGCACTGCTTCTAACACTGTGCTACATAAAAATATGTATAGGAATGTCTGTATAAGACTGTTGTAATTACAAGGTCAGATTGTACAACCAAGAGATACTTAGACAGAAAACACTGAAGACAGCAATATCCAAATAGCACATTCTGCTGTGACTTAAATAGTTGTATGCTTAACAGACACAGCCATGGTTTGAATCCTGTGAGTGGTAGTAAGCTGTATGCATAATCATATCTCTCAACTGAACAAATTTTCCAGAATGTCCAGGTAATTGGCTCGTATTTACTGCCTGCTCCTCTGCCCCCTGGCAAATCAGTGGGATGATTTCAGAATTATAGTCACAAAATAATGACATACATTTGATTTTCAGACTTCAAAACCTTCAGAAAATGTATATTAAAACAAATCCTATCACTTTAGCAACTCTCCAAGTTTATGACAGCAATATATAAAATATGTCCCTATTTGTACCCCCATGTTGTCAAGCTTTATCCAGACAGTGTACCTTAAGAGATTGAGAGGTATGTGCATAATATTAAGTTTGAATCTGGGAATATGTGTAGAAACAGTCAGGTAGTGTTAACAAACATTCCCTCCACAGGTCTACCAGGTAAGAGATTTAGAATTTAGCTATAAGACAGTTGAAGTATACACTGTGTATAAACATACCACTGCCCAACCCAAGGCCATAGGGTATTGTAATAATACATGTACCTTAATGATTAGAGCAATGATCATTAAAGCTGTGAGTACTACAAGGATATATAAGTTGTTAATTTACATCTCCCCCCACCATATCTGCAACAATAATCTAAACACACAAATCAATGGGTATGTTTACACCAAACTGACTGTTGGGACATATGTCTCATTGTTCAATAAATATTGAAATATGTTTCCATTATGTTCCATGTTGAAATACTATCATGGGTGGTCTGTTGCTATCAATGTAACCTGCATGCCATTGTAATGGCCACTGTGGTTCCATATAGGCATGTGTTCTGTTTGCTATGCAACTGTTCCAAATCTGGTGTTTTGGATTAATGGGATGCTGTTATAACTAATACTGGATTTTGTTGACTATTACTAATGCACATATGTTTTAAAACTGCAACACCATAGCATATATGGGAAGGTCGGTCCAAGCGGACCCACCTCTCCCACCTCATCTGGCGGTGGAAACAGGCCCCAGCACACCTGGGACCCATCCCAGGACATCCGCATCTATTGGTCCTGCACCACCTATGGGTGGAACCACCTCAGGGGATGGGGCTTGTTCCCCCCGAGAATGGGCACGGACAGGATACTTTCACCTGAAGTCAGGTCTGGGGATTGGTGTGTAGCAAGCTCTGAAGGGAGTTTGGAGATTGCTATGCCAGCTTGAGGGCCACGTGGTGCAATTAGAGGGTCAGCCTGCCCCTCCTGCTTAGCCACCAGCACAACCACCTTTGGGGCCATGAAGTTGCAGTGGTGACTGCCCATAGGTGGGGACCTCAGTCCCACTGTTTCATTTGGGGGTTTATGGGCTTCCAATTTCAAATCATATACCACCCCTGTATGCTGTCTTGTCAGTCTTGTCTGTCTTCCTACCCAACCTACCTCCCCAAATATACCTACTACCCTTCTCCAACATCCCACTCTCACCTTAAAAATGGGCAATCTGTTCCCAAAAAAAAGTTTGCCACATACATAGCTGTCCATTTGCATATGTGTCCACTGGACACATGTAATCTGGTCTAATTGGCTTCACAACACATTATTGTTGTCCTCACTTCTCTCTCAGGGGTTTCAGTGTCCAAATCTACCTCTAAAAATTCAGGACATATGCACAGCTGTTGCTGTAGAAGAAATGAACAGCTATGGACCTTCCCTACACCTGTACTGCACATGCCTAGCTACTTTCCCCATTGTTTTTCCCTTTGAGTGCCCCCTTTTTCACCACTTTCCTATCACCACTATTTCTTTTCTTTTAAAGAAATTAGTATGGGGGTAAGTAGGAGTAAGCTCTATTAAGCATTAGTAAGTGGGTTTAAGTCTGTTTGCATGGCAGCAAGCAATGCCTACACAGATTAAGCACTGTCAGGCTAACTGTCTGTAAGCTTATTTAGCTGGAAGTTAGCATTGCTTACCGCTGCACAAACCCATGCAAACCCGCTTACAACTGCTTAAAAGTGCCTTAATCACTCTGTATCCAACAGCCCTTGTTCTGCCCAGTAACATAATCAGCCCTTGCATGTCTTGCACCCAGGACCCTACACACCATAGTCACAGTGATTTACAATTAAACCATTTGAGCTGTACATAAATATGATGTTTTCTCAAACATATGCAGCACAGTCATTTACCAGTAGGGAAAATGTATTTATATATGTAGATGTAGGTATGTATCTATATATCTATATATCTATATATCTATATATATATATATATATATATAGATATATATATATAAATACACACACACACACACACACACACACACACACACATACACACACACACACACACACACACATACACACGCACACACACACACACACACACACACACACACACACACACTCACACACACACACACACACACACACACACACACACACACACACACACACACACACACACACACACACACATATATATATATATATATATATATATATCTATATATATATATATATATATATATATAAAATATATGTATTGCTTTCGCACATTCGATCCACACTCTGAATCTCTCACTGCAAAACATCTCACCAAAGGCACTGTTAATGGAGGTAAAGGGGCCCAAAATAAGGATCTCTTGTAATTATTGCCATTATCCTTTCTCCCGCAGCTGAACTGATCTGCCTTGCAACACAATAACCAAAACTTGCAAGATTTGAACCCAGGACCCAGCACAATATAGCCACAAGAAGTTAACAACAGTAATCCATCTCAGCTGTAAGATGTCAGGGTGATTTCTCTAACATATCATGCAGAAAGTCAGTCTACCATAGGGAATTTAGAATGAGGAACCAGTAAACATTGCGATGATACATATACACATATAAATATATATATATATTTTTTATTTATTTTTCCAAAGACATGCATCTGGAACATTTCTCCCCGGGCGTCCGCTGAAAACAGGCTCTGTGGAACCTAGTCGGACATTCCCGTTCAACAAATGTTAAATAAAAATAAAATAAAAATATACACATACATACACATATAAATATATAACTACTTATAGATATGTATAAAAATAGTATATACAGAAAAAGACAGAGAGAGAAAAATAAACAAAACTAAAACAAAAATAATACTAAAAACAAAAATACTAAACAAAAACAAACAAAGAAACAAACAAGGAAGACATCTAAGTGGTACACATTAGAGAGTACAATAATAAAGCAGGTATGTGAAACATGTCACCATGTAATTGAATGTAGTAATTGGTTTGTACTAATGGGATAGATTATGTTGAAATATGTATATGTGCCATCAAGACTTGCTGTAATTATGTCCTGCTGAACAACTGCTATGGACATAGCATCTGGCCCTGTGAGCAGTGGGCCATACCTGTCAACTGTGCAGATCTGCACAGAATGTCAAGATGTAAGCCAACATAGTGTTTCTTCTGCTCCTGAAAACATGTATATTCATGTGGGAAATAGCTAAAGGTGGAAGTATTGAAGTCATGATAGATACATGAGTTTCAGACCCCACCACCTTCAGAACAGTCATGGTAATATGAAATGTATCATGCACAAACTTCATAAGTTTGTAATAGGCATATCTATGACCTGTCCCTATATATCCCACCCTAATGTTAGGCTGTGTCCACATGTGATGCTCTGTTGCATAGCAAGACAGAACAGTGCAGCTGTGCACTATATATATATATATATATATATATATATATATATATATATATATATATATATATATATAGATAGATGTACATGTATGTCTACATATATATAAATACACACACACACAAACACACACACACACACACACACACACACACACACACACACACACACACACACACACACACACACACACACACACACACACATATATATATATATATATATATATATATATATATATATATATATATTCCCTACTATTGAATGACTGTGCTGCATGATATGTTTGAGAAAACATCACACATATCTGCAGCTTAGATGAATTAGTGTTAAATTACTGTGGCCATGTTGTGCAAGGTCCTGGGTTAGACACTTGCAAGGGCTGATAATTTATTTGCTGGCCAGAAAAAGGGCTGTTGGATACAGAGTTATTAAGGCACCTGTAAGTAGTTGTAAGCGGGTGCAAAATGGACAGTTATCTGTGGTTTGAAATTATTTTTGGGAACAGATTGCCCTTTTTTGTTAAGGTGAGAGTGGGATGTTTGGGAAGGATAGTAGTATATTTGGGGAGGTAGGCTGAGACAGAAGACAGACAAGACACCATAGAGGGGTGGTATATGACACATGTGGGAGGTAAACAACTTAGATGGGAAGGGGTGTTTGGAAATTGGAAGCCCATGAGCCCCCAAATGGAAACAGTGGGACTGAAGTCCTCACCCATTGGCAGTCACCACTGCACCTTCAAGGCCTTGAAGGTGGCTGTGCTGTGGGCTGAGCAGGAGGTGCAGCCTGACCCTCTAATTGTACCACAAGGGCCTTTAGCTGGTGTAGCAGATCCCCCAATTCTCTGCAGAGCTCCCTATGCACCAGACCCTAGACCTGACTTCAGGTGACAGGATCCTGTCTGTGCACACTTCCAGGGGGTGGACGAGCACCAACCCTTGAGGTGGTTCCACCTGAAGATAGTGTAGGACCAGTGGATGAGGAGGTCCAGGGGTGGGTCCCAGATGAGCCATGGCCTGGTGCCACAGCCAGATGAGGTGGGAGAGGTGGTTTTTCTGGGAACAGCCTTCCCAAACATGCTATTGTGTTGCAGTTTTAGAACATATGTGGGTTAGTAATAGTCGCAATCCAGGATTAGTTATAACAGCATGCATATATATTCCCATTAACTCAAAACAACAGATTTGGAACAGTTGCATAGCAAACAGAACACATGCATATATGGAACCACAGTAGCCATTACAATGGCATGCAGGTTACATTGATAGCAAAAGGCTACCAATGATAATGTTTCAACATGGAACATGAAATGCATTTCAATATTTGTTGCACAATAGGATATATGTCCCAAGAGTAGGTTTGGTGTAAACATACCCGTGATTTGTGTGTTCAGATTATTTTTGCAGATATGGTGGGGTGGAGAGAGATGTCAATTAACAACTATTATATCCTTGCAGTATGAGGTCTTCAGACCTTTTTTCCTGTTTATGTCTTTCAGTTACCATGTCCTGGGAGCATCTCCCTGCTTATACTCCCCAGGAGAATGATATAATAATAAACTTCCCTGTGCAACACAACAGAACCCTTTTTGGAGATACGGCCCATGATCTGCAGCAGAGGACTGCCCAGTGAAATGAGCTCCTCCACAGGGTAAACAATGTCAGCCTGCATAACTGCAGTTATTCATAGGTTCATAGGTTCGTACTAGGCTATCTGCCCTAGGGCATTTATAAGCCTAGCCAGAGTGTGTGTGGCTTTCACCACCCCTTAGGATGAGAATATTACGCCCATTTAGGGTTTAGTTTACTGTGCCTCTGTCTAGTAGTGACACAGAGATGACTCCCGGGGTAAACCTATGATCTCCCATCCACTCGTCAAGATTTCTCTTGAATAGAGTTAGTGAGAGGCTCTGCCTGACATGGATAGGGATTCTGTTCCAGAGTGTAGGGAGCCTCTGGGTTATGAATCAGTCCATCCAGCACATCCTATTTATTTCTGTGTTGAGGTTTAAGTCTCTTGCTCTTGTGGCTCTGATGGATTTGGATTTTCTGAGGTGGAGCATGTCCATTAATTCTGGATTGGACATGGCCTTGTACGTCAGGCACAGATCACCTCTGAGTAGGTGGTATGCGACTGAATAGAGCTGGAGTTTTTTCAGTCGGGCAGCATATGACATATGTTTAAGACCCTTTATCCTCTTGGTGAGGAACTTTTGGGGTCTTTCCAACTGCTGCAGGTGTCGGGTAAGATACATCCCAAATGGGGCATTGTACTCAATCATTGGCCTGATAAGAGAAGAGTACAGGGGCACAATGACCTCTCTTGATCTAGATGTGAAACCTTCATGATAAGGTGGGCAATATAGAAGGTCTTCCTAACCACTTTGGCAATGTGAGTGTCAAATGAGAGGTTACTGTCAACCTGGGTCCCTAGGTCCCTGATTACCTCTTCCGTACTTAATGGATTACCACCTATGTGGTAATTTGTGGGTACCTTGTTTTTCCCAAAGGGTATGACTATACATTTTTTGGCATTCAGCTTAAGGCCATGGCTCTGGCACCAATTATCCATTTCTATGAGGCCTCTCTGAAGGATGTTTGTGTCTGCTGGAGTATCAGTTATGGCACTCAGTTTGCAGTTATCTGCGAACTTTGTCAGCCACAATCCTCCTATGTTTGCCTGTACCTCGGAAAAATAAATGCCGAACAAGAGGGGTCCCAGGACTGAGCCCTGTGGGACACTGCTTGTGACTGGCTTAGAGTCTGACATAGCTCCAGCATCTCTGACCCTTTGGGTTCTGTCCTTGAGCCAGTTTGCAAGCCATCTTGTGACATATGGGTTTACATTTAAGCTGGTGAGCTTGTCTATGATGCCCGAGTGGGGTATTGTGTCAAAGGCTTTTGCAAGGTCAAGGTAGGCTGTGTGAACTGCCTTACCTTCATCAATGGCCTTTGTGACTGTTTCAAAAAAGTCAACCAAGTTCAAAAGGCAGGATCTGCCCTTGACAAAGCCAAATTGGGTAGGATCCAATGTCTGTAGGTCCCCAATGTCTTTGTTTATGAGTTCCATAATGATCCTCTCCATAGCTTTGCAGACCAGGCTCGTCAAGCTTATGGGGCGGTAATTTCCAGGGTCCGTAGAAGCACCGCCTTTGTGAAGTGGGACCACTGTTGCCGTACACCACTCTTTGGGTACGTATCCTGTAGTAAGGCTAAGATTAAACAGCAGCCTTGTGTGTGGGTTTAGTTCCTCTTGGAGTTCATGTAGCACACAGCCCGGGACACTGTCCGGTCCCATTGATGCTGTGTTTTCTGCTTTAGAGAGGGCGGCTCTGACATGGGCATCTGAGATGTTAGGGAGGCTACACTCTGCTGGGATGGTTATTTCTCCTTTTTGGCGGGGGGGGGGGATTTGCACTGAACCTGTCTGCCAGAATGTTGGCAATGTCAGTGGGTTCAGTGTATTTTGTGTCATTTTGTACTAACTCTGAGCATATCTGGGAGTTTTCACCCAGGTTTCTAACATAGCTAAAGAAGGTCTTGTGATTGTCTTTTGTGTCTTTTGCGATTTTTCTCTCAAAGTTGGCCTTGGATGATTTTATGAGTGATCGTAGTTTTTTGCTAGTACTGATCAGAGATGCCTTCCCTTTTAGGGATTTTGCTCTGTCATGTAGTAGCTTCCTCCTCCTGTTGTAAAGTTTGTTTATGGCTGGGGTCCACCAGACCGGGTGCCTGCCTTTGGAGGAATGGGTCTTGGTTTTATTTGGGATTGCATGATCCATGCATTCTTGAAGGTGCCCGTAGAAGGCATTTGTAAAGGATTCAGCAGTGTGAGTTGTGGTTTCCACTGGCCCAGGGGCCTTGAAGGATACCACTTCAGTCTTAAGAAGTGTGAAGTTGGCTTTTGAGAAGTTCTTCACTGTGGTCTTTTGTGCAGGGGGTGGGGGTGGGATGTGGATTTCCAGTGAGATTAATTTATGGTCTGATCTTACCAAAGAGGGATATACTTCAGGTGTGGAGCATTTTGTCCCCATGTTTGTGATGATCAGGTCTAGTATATTGTCTCCTCTTGTGGGAATGGTGACTAGTTGTTCCATCGCATTTCAGTTTATGAATTCTAGGAACCTTTGGGCTAGGGTGTTGGGGCTTGAGTAATGTTCCCAGTCTATATTCGGGTAGTTGAAGTCTCCCAATATGATGGTATTTGGAGAGACATTCATACTCTCCAGTGTCTTCAGGAAGGCTTTGTGGGGTTCCTGAGTCTGAGAGGGTGGCCTGTAACATGCTACAAACTGTAAGGCAGTTTTGCGTATGGTTAGTGTCACCTGGATGGTCTCTGATGCTTCGTGCGTTGCCACTAACCTGGAGGTGTGGGTATCATTGATGAATATGGATACTCCCCCTCCTTTTGTGGTTTGGTCCAAGTTTTGGGGCCGGAAAGCATGATATGAGATAAAACCTGATAGTGCTGGGGTGCTCTCAGGAGCCTTGAACCAGGTTTCAGTCACTGCACAGACATCAATGTTCTCCATACTGAGGAGGGCTTCACTGATCTCATCCACCACTCCCTTTAGCATGCTGCTGCAGTTAGGAGGGACCAGCTAGCCACAGGTGGGGGTCATGCCATCCAGCCCCCACTGACACATGCTGAGGAGATCTTCGCCAGCCTTGGGGCACCCGCCTACCAGCCAAGCCAGGAACCTGATGATAGCATTGTGGAGGTGGGTGCTACCCACACAATGAATGAGGAGCATGCACGTAAGGCCATACGACACATTAGTAGACCACTGTTGCTTATCCATCTTCATTTGTAAAGTATCTTCATGCATATGTCAGATAACATAGCCTGTTGCTGCAGTGTAGTAATGAACAGATGTGCTTAACCTCTAGTATTGTGGGTTTGTACTGTTGATGTACTGAAATGCTGCTCCCACCCTGCACCAGTGCCACAGGCGTGGCTACTGACATCACATCTCTCACACAACTATGTATGTCCCTCTGGTATACAACTGGGGCAGCATCCTGCAGCTGGTGAGTATGGAGTTGATTTGTTCAGGTTTACAATACACCGGCCATGTTATGGTGATGGCATCTGCCATGCACACATTTAACACACCTACCCATAATGCATACTGTACTTGCTCACTTATTGTTGCTGCTAATTGCACTGCATCACAGTGGTCACCGTGGTAGCATATCTGAAGAGTATGTAAGAGTCCTGCAGTATACCTAACAACCTGTCAGTGCAGGATGTGTGGACAGAGATGAACATAATGGTGGGATAAATGGCCTACATTAGGGACGTCTGAAACATTACCCTTATACAGTGGCTACAACAGAGTATACACCACTATTACAATGGCAACTGTTACAGATCTACACAACAGCATATCACAATACCACATTCCACACCTTTTACAACCTGTAATGTGATCCTAACATGAGCAATGAATGTGTAATCTGGAATCCTATGTCAGGACAACAAATATGGGGAATACATACCTTAACAAGCACTAGAAGCATATGTGCACACACACTCCAAATAACATATTGTGGAAGCAGCTTTTGAGGTACTGACAGCATTCACTCTTCTTTACTACACACCTTGCATCAAGTACAGGTCCTCAGTGTCACACCAAGTAATGGTCTGCTGTTCAAGAAGTATGTCCATGACATTTTTCCACTCACCTGCAGCAGAGGCAACCATGGCTTGCACACATCTTACAAACCATGGGATGGATCCCATATCCAAAAGGTAGCACTCAGGAGTGGGAGACATAGCCTTACCTCACCATTGCATATACCATGGCAAACAGTGCAGACAATTGTGCATGTGACTATGAAGTATGGGACAACATTAATGTAGAAAATAAAAAGATGCCTATCCGAGACAGATGACAACACATGTTACAAACTGGTCATAGAGGCTGCCCAGAAACATGCAGCAACAGTGAGGGACTTCCAGGAATGTCTAGCAAGTACTGCCTGTACAGTACCTGTGTTGACAATCACCTGGGCTTTGCATAAGTGTTGCCTATGGGTTAGGGTAATCAGATGGAAGAGTTGTTCCACAGGAAACATCATCCAGGGCTTTCTACATGTAGCATATGCATAACATCAAGTCTCCCAAAGTCATGTTTTGCAATGTGTAATGGTGTACCAAGACCAAGGCTGAAACCTACAGACAGTATTAATAAAGATACATGTGGTGCACAAACAATACCTCACTCAACCTCAGGCCCACCATCCCCATCTGTACCTTGCTGGTGCCAGTGTACACCTTTAGGTTTGCTGTTCATTAGCAGGAACTAGGCCAGTAGATATGGTGTACTGAATATGGAACACTGCAAAATGACACTTATGTGTGGCCCATAGCTGTCAAGCATCTGCAATAAGCTGAGGATGGGGATGGGGTGTCATCCTGAAACACAACAGTGAACTGAAGCATACATCCAAAGCTTACTAAGAATGGTTGTATCTGAACACAGTCAAGGTCATGAATTGTGCCAGACATAACCTTGACACCACAGCAATAGTGAATCACTGTGTGACCTCTAAGGGCTGTGCACATGAGTTGACCTTCTAATCTGGCAGAGTTGGAGGAAATTTGTAGGGTGGAGTGACCAAATAATGGCAAGTGAAGATGGGCCATGCTAGTATACCCCTTCCAGGAATAGTGACTACTGTAGTTCACTTAACAAGTGCTGCAACAAACCATCGTGTTAAGGGTGTGCATACTTATGCAACCCACTTATTGTATGCAACTCAATCAGCATCTGCACTACTAACGCATTTGTTTGACACTGCATTTGAATGCTCAGGTCATACATCACATATCAGGTGTGTAAGGTTAACATATGCAGTATTGTGGGTCCCATTGCATATCAGGGAAGGGGCTAGCATCTCAATAAGGGTGTGTACACTCCTCATAGCCACAGTAAGAGGTGAAGGTTGTCAGTGTAATTGGATTTTATTGCTCATACATGCACTACTGATGATAAGATCTGCAAATCAGAGGTCAGGCATTCACTTTTGACATCTGTCCTCATATCATCTCAGGTATGTGTCATATGTGTCCGATAAACATATAGGGTTTGTGAGCAACAGAACAAACATAACTGCCACACATATACACATTCAGCAATGGTGTGTACACTCATGAGGTATGCTGCACAGTACATGCCAGGGTGCTGAACAGGGTCACAGCAATACTGTGTACATGGGTGCAGTGTATTCCAAGGGAAGGGACATCACCTACTAACACAACTCATGCATCATAGAGAAGTATAATGTTGGTAACAAGGATTGAGTATAGCTGCAGTGCATGCTGTTGAGTGCCATATGTCATGCATGTTGACTGTTGGGTAATGAGAGGTCTGGGTAATATCTTTGTGCCACCTCACCTGTAAGTGTGTGTGTGTGTGTGTGTGTGTGTGTGTGTGTGTGTGTGTGTGTGTGTGTGTGTGTGTCTAGAGATAAGCAATAATGTACAGGTCTTAAATTACACTGTTTGTTTTCCCCTCACAGGTGGCGAGGTGGGTCAGGGTCCCTCCTGCTGGCAAATTGATGTTAGTGTCCATACAGATTCTGACAATGATGATATGTATGGTGAGGCACAGGCAGGGTTGTCGGGGACTGAAGCTGTGCCATCGGTTGACATCCCACTTTTATCCACCCCATCCCTGCACACAGTCACAATGCCTATACATACCCCATCACCAGTGGCTATAGATGAGGGACAGTTGGCGGGTGGTGGCATAGGACAGGACAGTGTGGTGACTATGGCAAGCGTGTCTGTACACAGCAGCCATAGCCAGATGACTGGCGAGGTACCACACAGGCAGCTGTACAGAGGTGCTTGTAGGAGGGGTGCTGGGCATCATGCCCCTGGCAGAAGTGCCACATCAGGTGTCACCAGATGCATGTTTCAGGCCGTCATGGAGGCACAGGCATGTATGGAACATTATACAAGACACGAGTTTGAGGCTCCAGAGGGTTACTCATTCTGCTGTACTTGACAACATCTGTGATCTTGCAGGTGCCCACCGTTATTTTGCAGAGGTCCTGGATAGATGGTTGGGTGAGATGGTGGGAATCCTCGACCATGCAATGTCTGTGTTAGAGCATATGGTGGGAGTAGGGTGACAGCCATGTGGACTTAGGTCAGCAACACCAACAGGTGAAGGTCTATGTGGATGTGCAACAAGTCACAGCCGCTCCTGTAGTGGCAGTACCAGCACCAGCACTGCAGGGGGGTGCTGTCCACACCACAACACAGCAGGCCATGTTCACATGGTCCTGGCTGGTCCCAACAGGGACCTGGATCCAGCGAACATTTGTCATCATCAGGGGAGAGTACCATATCTGAGCTTGTACCTGGTAGTGCCTGTGGAACCCCTGGCAAGCACAGTTCTCATGTCCATGGCTGGACATGGTGAACTGCATACCCTGCCATGTATGGTCTGCAGCTGTCCAGCAAACCCCTGTATAGGGCAGCCACATGGCAGAACTGTGTACATACATACACACTCACACATCACCAACACAACTAGGGCACCTCCATACCTGCACACATGACATCTGCACAGCCCAATAGATAGCAACCCCCCCTTACACACACACATGATGTCAAAGAAATGGCTTTGCCTAGGTCTTTGACAAACCCACAACACACCTTGTGCATATGATGATACCTGTGCCACATCCCTGTCATCCATACCATCAATGCAGGGACATGCTAATATGGTTCTGATGCACAGGGTGAATGTACTAAGGTTTAGCAATGTAATGCTGTGTAACATGGTTTCAGCTGGAAAGTTTAATGCTTACAATTCAGGATGTGTAGCTGTCCAACCATGATGCATTATAGCTATTATTAACACTGACTGATTGTAGTCTCCCTAATGTATTCAGTTTGTGTTCTAGGTGTCTATGTGTCAGCAGGATGTTGGTCTGTTGTTTCCTACAAGGGGAATGGCACTGTGGTGACACATTGACTGTGTCATACCCTGGGTACAGCTGAACACAAGTATCAGGTCTACATAACAGTTACTGCATGTGCCACATGGCTGATAGATCTGAGGGGTGTATACAGGTGAATGCATGGTGGTTGATGTCAGCAGCCCTTATACAGTAGACAATGGAAAGTGTATTTGGTTGCACACCCCAAATATTTGTGAATAACATACACACACAGAGGCTTAGGTGTTGATGCAATACACAGAGAATACTGTACACATGGATGCACTTAATTTTGCAGTGAACTCATTTTAGCCTATGTAATTCCACCAAGGCAAAATAAGCAAAACATCACATCAGTAAATAATCGGTCTGCCAGTTTAATGTAATTGATGATGGTACTGGCAGGATATATGTCCTCTTCCCCAATGTAGTGCAATCCTGGAGTTGGTAAGCATAGGTGTGCTGGTGTGGGTGGCACAGCTCTCCACTTTGGAGGGTGTGTGGTGGGGTAGAACCACACATAGTGTGATTGACTACTTAACCTGTTAACAAAAACTGTACAGTATTACAGCAGATTAAGCGGGGGGATACACACAACAATAACCCCAATGAGGGTGGCTGTGCCCACAACATCCATACCCAACTATATACACCAATCCCAGTATTGCTGTACAGCTGTACAGTGGGGAAAAGGGCATTTACACATCTACTACTAGTTGTGATGGAATGAATTTCCACAAGATGATTCCTTTGAAATCTTAACATTTGCCAGTCAGTTCTCGGACAGATGACATCCTGGGACATATATTTTCTGTAAATTGAAGTAGATCCCTTCACATACACACACACACACACACACACACACACACACACACACACACACACTTACTTGGCAACACTGAGAGCAGAAACCCTACCTAGGTACTTATTGCTACTAATGTGTTTGACCTTAACTGCACACGCCACACAGCTTCTAGGATGAGGTGTGTCCCAAGTTTCTTATTAAGTGATGAACATCACCAGGCCTTGTACAGTATGGTAATGGGGATGTACTGGGTGTTAATGAACAATACATAGCATGACATACTATTATATACACATTGACAAACACATAATCATAGACACATCTGAGATACCTGGGTTTATCAGTGCTAACTACATTGCCAGTGAGTCTACTCTTTTACAGATAATTTGCACACAGCGCATGCATCATTGGGCTGGATAGTGTACTCAATTTCCTGTATGGTTGGTGGTGACAGTGATCCTCATACAGTGGACCTTGTGACATGTACTGGGGGTACCATGGTGTAAAGACAGTATACCCAACACCCACACCCCACGTTGGATATTTTACTCACTGAAACCCATGATAATGCACTGACCTACCCACAATCACACATTAACCAGGACTGCAATACAACCCCTTGTCTATGTAATCAGTGCTACTACAGGGATATGCATTTATTGCACATGCCACAGGGACAGTAGGGTGAGAGTTTGTCATGGGTCTCCTAATGTCAGCGATATCACTATCCCTTATAATGTATGGCAAGGTGATTTGTATTTGGAGAATGTTGCCTCAGAATGCTGTATCCTACAAATATACACACTTGCACACATACACATGCTTCCCAGGACTCATTGGGTAACCCATGCCCATCTACCCATTTGTACAACAGTGTTATGGTGGTACTGCAAGCTCCAGGTAGCCAATAGGGTGAAGAGTGTTGTAAGGTATATTTAATACCCGTTACAGCAGCAGCCATTTCTAACTATGGCAATAGGGGGTGTAGTGGGTGAAAAGGCCGTCAGGATATTATCAACTACAAGTTTACTAACACACATACAATGCTATTCGCACTAATGCACACTGACACATTTGTCAGTACTGGGGTCCATAGGTGCAGGTGTTCCTAGGTGTGTACCAGGATAATGTCCATGGAGAGATGACAAAAGTAGGAGATGTGGGTACAGTGGTATCATGCCACCTGGCATTTCTCAGCAGGCCATCTATCAACTGATGTCACTTGAGTGATCCCCAGTGAGACAGTTAAATGCAACATCCAATCATCTG